>NW_026989032.1:0-284061 GCF_030222135.1 Aotus nancymaae
ATATTCCAGAGTGTATGGGAGTAAATGCTGTAAAGAGAAATATCTGTTTCTAAAACCAAAACGGAGCTATCTAACAGAATGGTTGTGAATGTGTGCATTCAACTTAAAGGGTTAATCTGCTCTTCTTAGGCAGCAGTTTAGAAACCCTTTATATGCAAATTCTAAAATCAACATTTGCAGCAAAACACCAGCCTCAAAGAAGTAGCAGTAAGACTGCATCTATAACATAGAAGAAACGTTTTCTTCAAAATGCTCTGCTCTGTGTTCATTCAACTAAGAGTCTTGAGTATATGTTCAGATTCAGCGAGTAAGAAACACGTTTCTTCCAGGAGCTGCATTTGCATATTCCAGAGTGTACTGGAGTATAAGGTTTAAAGTGAAATATCTGGTTCTAAAACAAACACGGAGCCATCTAACAGAATGGTTGTCACTGTGTGCATTCAGCTTATTGAGATAAACTGTTGTTTCTATGCAGCAGTTTAGAAAAGATTTTTGTGCAGATTCTAAAACAGACATTCCCAGCAAAATACCGGCCTCTAAGAAATAGCAATAAGACTGCGTCTAAAACTCAAATAAAACGTTTCTTTCAAACTGCTGTGCTGTGTGTTCGTTCACCTAAGGGAGTTGAATCTATGTTTAGATTCAGCGACTTAGAAACACGTCTATTCTGGGAGCTGCGTTTGGCTATTCCAGAATGAATGGGAGTATATGCTGTAACTAGAAACACAGGCTTCTAAAACCAAAACGGAGCTAGCTAACAGAATGATTGTGAATGAGGGCATTCAACATAACGAATTAAACTGCTCCACTTATGCAGCAGTTTACAAACCATTTGTATGGAAATTCTAAAACCAACATTTCCAGGAAAACACCAGCCTAAAAGCAATAGCAGTAACAGTGCATCTATAACATGGAAGAAATGTTTTTTTCAAACTCCTCTGCTGCGTCTTCATTCACCTAAGAGACTTCAATATATGCTCAGATTCAGCGAGTTACAAACACGTTTCTTCCAGGAGCTGCGTTTGCATATATCAGAGTGTACTGGGGTACAAGATGTAAAGGGAAATATCTGATTATACGTAGAAACCCGTTTCTTTTAGGAGCTGCGTTTGGATATTCCAGAGTGAATGAGAGTATATGCTGTAAAGAGAAATAACTTCTTCTAAAACCAAAAGGCAGCTATGTAACTGAATGGTTGCCAATGCGTGCATTCACCTTCCAGAGATGAACTCGTGTGTGGATTCAGCAGTCCGCAAACACTTTCTGTGCAGAGTCCCAAAACAGGCGTTTTCAGCCCATTACCGGCATATGGAAGAAACAGCAGTAAGCACAGGGAAATATCTGCTTCTAAATCCAAAACGCAGCTATCTAACAGAACGGTTGTCAATGTGTGCACTCAACTTCCAGAGTTAAACCCGTGTGTGGATTCAGCAGTCTGCAGAGACTTTCTCTGCAGAGTCCCAAAACAGGCGTTTTCAGCCCATTACCGGCATATGGAAGAAACAGCAGTAAGCACAGGGAAATATCTGCTTCTAAATCCAAAACGCAGCTATCTAACAGAACGGTTGTCAATGTGTGCACTCAACTTCCAGAGTTAAACCCGTGTGTGGATTCAGCAGTCTGCAGAGACTTTCTCTGCAGAGTCCCAAAACAGGCGTTTTTCAGCCCATTACCGGCATATGGAAGAAACAGCAGTAAGCACAGGGAAATATCTGCTTCTAAATCCAAAACGCAGCTATCTAACAGAACGGTTGTCAATGTGTGCACTCAACTTCCAGAGTCAAACCCATGTGTGGATTCAGCAGTCTGCAGAGACTTTCTCTGCAGAGTCCCAAAACAGGCGTTTTCAGCCCATTACCGGCATATGGAAGAAACAGCAGTAAGCACAGGGAAATATCTGCTTCTAAATCCAAAACGCAGCTATCTAACAGAACGGTTGTCAATGTGTGCACTCAACTTCCAGAGTTAAACCCGTGTGTGGATTCAGCAGTCTGCAGAGACTTTCTCTGCAGAGTCCCAAAACAGGCATTTTCAGCCCATTACCGGCATATGGAAGAAACAGCAGTAAGCACAGGGAAATATCTGCTTCTAAATCCAAAACGCAGCTATCTAACAGAACGGTTGTCAATGTGTGCACTCAACTTCCAGAGTTAAACCCGTGTGTGGATTCAGCAGTCTGCAGAGACTTTCTCTGCAGAGTCCCAAAACAGGCGTTTTCAGCCCATTACCGGCATATGGAAGAAACAGCAGTAAGCACAGGGAAATATCTGCTTCTAAATCCAAAACGCAGCTATCTAACAGAACGGTTGTCAATGTGTGCACTCAACTTCCAGAGTTAAACCCGTGTGTGGATTCAGCAGTCTGCAGAGACTTTCTCTGCAGAGTCCCAAAACAGGCGTTTTCAGCCCATTACCGGCATATGGAAGAAACAGCAGTAAGCACAGGGAAATATCTGCTTCTAAATCCAAAACGCAGCTATCTAACAGAACGGTTGTCAATGTGTGCACTCAACTTCCAGAGTTAAACCCGTGTGTGGATTCAGCAGTCTGCAGAGACTTTCTCTGCAGAGTCCCAAAACAGGCGTTTTCAGCCCATTACCGGCATATGGAAGAAACAGCAGTAAGCACAGGGAAATATCTGCTTCTAAATCCAAAACGCAGCTATCTAACAGAACGGTTGTCAATGTGTGCACTCAACTTCCAGAGTTAAACCCGTGTGTGGATTCAGCAGTCTGCAAACACTTTCTCTGCAGAGTCCCAAAACAGGCGTTTTCAGCCCATTACCGGCATATGGAAGAAACAGCAGTAAGCACAGGGAAATATCTGCTTCTAAATCCAAAATGCAGCTATCTAACAGAACGGTTGTCAATGTGTGCACTCAACTTCCAGAGTTAAACCCGTGTGGATTCAGCAGTCTGCAAACACTTTCTCTGCAGAGTCCCAAAACAGGCGTTTTCAGCCCAATACCGGCATTTGGAAGAAACGGCAGTAGGCACAGGGAAATATCTGCTTCTAAATCCAAAACGCAGCTATCTAACAGAACGGTTGTCAATGTGTTCACTCAACTTCCAGAGTTAAACCCGTGTGTGGATTTTGCAGTCTGCAAACACTTTCTCTGCAGAGTCCCAAAACAGGCGTTTTCAGCCCAATACCGGCATTTGGAAGAAACGGCAGTAGGCACAGGGAAATATCTGCTTCTAAATCCAAAACGCAGCTATCTAACAGAACGGTTGTCAATGTGTGCACTCAACTTCCAGAGTTAAACCCGTGTGGATTCAGCAGTCTGCAAACACTTTCTCTGCAGAGTCCCAAAACAGGCGTTTTCAGCCCATTACCGGCATATGGACGAAACAGCAGTAAGCACAGGGAAATATCTGCTTCTAAATCCAAAACGCAGCTATCTAACAGAACGGTTGTCAATGTGTGCACTCAACTTCCAGAGTTAAACCCGTGTGTGGATTCAGCAGTCTGCAAACACTTTCTGTGCAGAGTCTGAAAACAGGCCTTTCCGGCCCAGTACCGGCATATATAAGAAAGAGCATTAAGACTGCGTCTAAAACTCAGAAGAAACGTTTATTTCAACCTGCTCGGCCGTGTGTTCTCTGACCTAAGGGAGTTTAATCTATGTTTAGATTCAGCGAGATAGAAACACGTTTATTCTAGGAGCTGTCTTTGGATATTCCGGAATGAATGGGAGTATATGCTGTAAAGAGAAATATCTGTTTCTAAAACCAAAATGGATCTATCTAGCAGAGTGGTTGTGAATGTGTGCCTTTGGCTTAAAGAGGTAAACTGCTCTTCTCATGCAGCACTTTAGAAACCCTTTATATGCAAATTCTCATACAGGCCTTTCCAGCAAAACACCAGCCTAAAGGAAATAGCAGTAAGACTGCATCTTTAACATGGATGAAACTGTTTTCAAACTGCTCTGCTGTGTGTTCATTCGTATAAGAGGCTTGAATATATGTTCAGATTCAGCTAATTAGCAACACGTTTCTTCCAGGAGCTGTGTTTGCCTATTCCAGAGTATACTGGAGTATAAGATGTAAAGACAAATGTCTCGTTCCAAAAGAAAAACGGATGATCTAATGGAATGGTTGTCAATGTGTGCATTCAACTTACTGAGCTAAACTGCTGTTTGTATGCAGCAGTTTAGAAAACATTTCTGTGTAGATTCTCAAACAGACATTTCCAGCAAAATACCGGCCTATAAGAAATAGCAGTAAGACTGCGTCTAAAACTCAGAGGGAACGTTTCTTTCAAACTGCTCTGCAGTGTGTTCGTTCACCAAAGGTCGTTGAATCTATGTTTGGATTCAGCGAGTTTGAAACACGTTTATTCTAGGAGCTGCATTTCGATATTCCAGAGTGTATGGGAGTAAATGCTGTAAAGAGAAATATCTGTTTCTAAAACCAAAACGGAGCTATCTAACAGAATGGTTGTGAATGTGTGCATTCAACTTAAAGGGTTAATCTGCTCTTCTTAGGCAGCAGTTTAGAAACCCTTTATATGCAAATTCTAAAATCAACATTTGCAGCAAAACACCAGCCTCAAAGAAGTAGCAGTAAGACTGCATCTATAACATAGAAGAAACGTTTTCTTCAAAATGCTCTGCTCTGTGTTCATTCAACTAAGAGTCTTGAGTATATGTTCAGATTCAGCGAGTAAGAAACACGTTTCTTCCAGGAGCTGCATTTGCATATTCCAGAGTGTACTGGAGTATAAGGTTTAAAGTGAAATATCTGGTTCTAAAACAAACACGGAGCCATCTAACAGAATGGTTGTCACTGTGTGCATTCAGCTTATTGAGATAAACTGTTGTTTCTATGCAGCAGTTTAGAAAAGATTTTTGTGCAGATTCTAAAACAGACATTCCCAGCAAAATACCGGCCTCTAAGAAATAGCAATAAGACTGCGTCTAAAACTCAAATAAAACGTTTCTTTCAAACTGCTGTGCTGTGTGTTCGTTCACCTAAGGGAGTTGAATCTATGTTTAGATTCAGCGACTTAGAAACACGTCTATTCTGGGAGCTGCGTTTGGCTATTCCAGAATGAATGGGAGTATATGCTGTAACTAGAAACACAGGCTTCTAAAACCAAAACGGAGCTAGCTAACAGAATGATTGTGAATGAGGGCATTCAACATAACGAATTAAACTGCTCCACTTATGCAGCAGTTTACAAACCATTTGTATGGAAATTCTAAAACCAACATTTCCAGGAAAACACCAGCCTAAAAGCAATAGCAGTAACAGTGCATCTATAACATGGAAGAAATGTTTTTTTCAAACTCCTCTGCTGCGTGTTCATTCACCTAAGAGACTTCAATATATGCTCAGATTCAGCGAGTTACAAACACGTTTCTTCCAGGAGCTGCGTTTGCATATATCAGAGTGTACTGGGGTACAAGATGTAAAGGGAAATATCTGATTATACGTAGAAACCCGTTTCTTTTAGGAGCTGCGTTTGGATATTCCAGAGTGAATGAGAGTATATGCTGTAAAGAGAAATAACTTCTTCTAAAACCAAAAGGCAGCTATGTAACTGAATGGTTGTCAATGCGTGCATTCACCTTCCAGAGATGAACTCGTGTGTGGATTCAGCAGTCCGCAAACACTTTCTGTGCAGAGTCCCAAAACAGGCGTTTTCAGCCCATTACCGGCATATGGAAGAAACAGCAGTAAGCACAGGGAAATATCTGCTTCTAAATCCAAAACGCAGCTATCTAACAGAACGGTTGTCAATGTGTGCACTCAACTTCCAGAGTTAAACCCGTGTGTGGATTCAGCAGTCTGCAGAGACTTTCTCTGCAGAGTCCCAAAACAGGCGTTTTCAGCCCATTACCGGCATATGGAAGAAACAGCAGTAAGCACAGGGAAATATCTGCTTCTAAATCCAAAACGCAGCTATCTAACAGAACGGTTGTCAATGTGTGCACTCAACTTCCAGAGTTAAACCCATGTGTGGATTCAGCAGTCTGCAAACACTTTCTCTGCAGAGTCCCAAAACAGGCGTTTTCAGCCCATTACCGGCATATGGAAGAAGCAGCAGTAAGCACAGGGAAATATCTGCTTCTAAATCCAAAACGCAGCTATCTAACAGAACGGTTGTCAATGTGTGCACTCAACTTCCAGAGTTAAACCCGTGTGTGGATTCAGCAGTCTGCAGAGACTTTCTCTGCAGAGTCCCAAAACAGGCGTTTTCAGCCCATTACCGGCATATGGAAGAAACAGCAGTAAGCACAGGGAAATATCTGCTTCTAAATCCAAAACGCAGCTATCTAACAGAACGGTTGTCAATGTGTGCACTCAACTTCCAGAGTTAAACCCGTGTGTGGATTCAGCAGCCTGCAGAGACTTTCTCTGCAGAGTCCCAAAACAGGCGTTTTCAGCCCATTACCGGCATATGGAAGAAACAGCAGTAAGCACAGGGAAATATCTGCTTCTAAATCCAAAACCCAGCTATCTAACAGAAAGGTTGTCAATGTGTGCACTCAACTTCCAGAGTTAAACCCGTGTGTGGATTCAGCAGTCTGCAAACACTTTCTCTGCAGAGTCCCAAAACAGGCGTTTTCAGCCCATTACCGGCATATGGAAGAAACAGCAGTAAGCACAGGGAAATATCTGCTTCTAAATCCAAAACGCAGCTATCTAACAGAACGGTTGTCAATGTGTGCACTCAACTTCCAGAGTTAAACTCGTGTGTGGATTCAGCAGCCTGCAGAGACTTTCTCTGCAGAGTCCCAAAACAGGCGTTTTCAGCCCATTACCGGCATATGGAAGAAACAGCAGTAAGCACAGGGAAATATCTGCTTCTAAATCCAAAACGCAGCTATCTAACAGAACGGTTGTCAATGTGTGCACTCAACTTCCAGAGTTAAACCCGTGTGTGGATTCAGCAGTCTGCAGAGACTTTCTCTGCAGAGTCCCAAAACAGGCGTTTTCAGCCCATTACCGGCATATGGAAGAAACAGCAGTAAGCACAGGGAAATATCTGCTTCTAAATCCAAAACGCAGCTATCTAACAGAACGGTTGTCAATGTGTGCACTCAACTTCCAGAGTTAAACCCGTGTGTGGATTCAGCAGTCTGCAAACACTTTCTCTGCAGAGTCCCAAAACAGGCGTTTTCAGCCCATTACCGGCATATGGAAGAAACAGCAGTAAGCACAGGGAAATATCTGCTTCTAAATCCAAAACGCAGCTATCTAACAGAACGGTTGTCAATGTGTGCACTCAACTTCCAGAGTTAAACCCGTGTGTGGATTCAGCAGTCTGCAGAGACTTTCTCTGCAGAGTCCCAAAACAGGCGTTTTCAGCCCATTACCGGCATATGGAAGAAACAGCAGTAAGCACAGGGAAATATCTGCTTCTAAATCCAAAACGCAGCTATCTAACAGAACGGTTGTCAATGTGTGCAATCAACTTCCAGAGTTAAACCCGTGTGTGGATTCAGCAGTCTGCAAACACTTTCTCTGCAGAGTCCCAAAACAGGCGTTTTCAGCCCATTACCGGCATATGGAAGAAGCAGCAGTAAGCACAGGGAAATATCTGCTTCTAAATCCAAAACGCAGCTATCTAACAGAACGGTTGTCAATGTGTGCACTCAACTTCCAGAGTTAAACCCGTGTGTGGATTCAGCAGTCTGCAGAGACTTTCTCTGCAGAGTCCCAAAACAGGCGTTTTCAGCCCATTACCGGCATATGGAAGAAACAGCAGTAAGCACAGGGAAATATCTGCTTCTAAATCCAAAACGCAGCTATCTAACAGAACGGTTGTCAATGTGTGCACTCAACTTCCAGAGTTAAACCCGTGTGTGGATTCAGCAGCCTGCAGAGACTTTCTCTGCAGAGTCCCAAAACAGGCGTTTTCAGCCCATTACCGGCATATGGAAGAAACAGCAGTAAGCACAGGGAAATATCTGCTTCTAAATCCAAAACCCAGCTATCTAACAGAACGGTTGTCAATGTGTGCACTCAACATCCAGAGTTAAACCCGTGTGTGGATTCAGCAGTCTGCAAACACTTTCTCTGCAGAGTCCCAAAACAGGCGTTTTCAGCCCATTACCGGCATATGGAAGAAACAGCAGTAAGCACAGGGAAATATCTGCTTCTAAATCCAAAACGCAGCTATCTAACAGAACGGTTGTCAATGTGTGCACTCAACTTCCAGAGTTAAACCCGTGTGTGGATTCAGCAGCCTGCAGAGACTTTCTCTGCAGAGTCCCAAAACAGGCGTTTTCAGCCCATTACCGGCATATGGAAGAAACAGCAGTAAGCACAGGGAAATATCTGCTTCTAAATCCAAAACGCAGCTATCTAACAGAACGGTTGTCAATGTGTGCACTCAACTTCCAGAGTTAAACCCGTGTGTGGATTCAGCAGTCTGCAAACACTTTCTCTGCCGAGTCCCAAAACAGGCGTTTTCAGCCCATTACCGGCATATGGAAGAAGCAGCAGTAAGCACAGGGAAATATCTGCTTCTAAATCCAAAACGCAGCTATCTAACAGAACGGTTGTCAATGTGTGCACTCAACTTCCAGAGTTAAACCCGTGTGTGGATTCAGCAGTCTGCAGAGACTTTCTCTGCAGAGTCCCAAAACAGGCGTTTTCAGCCCATTACCGGCATATGGAAGAAACAGCAGTAAGCACAGGGAAATATCTGCTTCTAAATCCAAAACGCAGCTATCTAACAGAACGGTTGTCAATGTGTGCACTCAACTTCCAGAGTTAAACCCGTGTGTGGATTCAGCAGTCTGCAAACACTTTCTCTGCAGAGTCCCAAAACAGGCGTTTTCAGCCCATTACCGGCATATGGAAGAAACAGCAGTAAGCACAGGGAAATATCTGCTTCTAAATCCAAAACGCAGCTATCTAACAGAACGGTTGTCAATGTGTGCACTCAACTTCCAGAGTTAAACCCGTGTGTGGATTCAGCAGTCTGCAGAGACTTTCTCTGCAGAGTCCCAAAACAGGCGTTTTCAGCCCATTACCGGCATATGGAAGAAACAGCAGTAAGCACAGGGAAATATCTGCTTCTAAATCCAAAACGCAGCTATCTAACAGAACGGTTGTCAATGTGTGCACTCAACTTCCAGAGTTAAACCCGTGTGTGGATTCAGCAGTCTGCAGAGACTTTCTCTGCAGAGTCCCAAAACAGGCGTTTTCAGCCCATTACCGGCATATGGAAGAAACAGCAGTAAGCACAGGGAAATATCTGCTTCTAAATCCAAAACGCAGCTATCTAACAGAACGGTTGTCAATGTGTGCACTCAACTTCCAGAGTTAAACCCGTGTGTGGATTCAGCAGTCTGCAGAGACTTTCTCTGCAGAGTCCCAAAACAGGCGTTTTCAGCCCATTACCGGCATATGGAAGAAACAGCAGTAAGCACAGGGAAATATCTGCTTCTAAATCCAAAACGCAGCTATCTAACAGAACGGTTGTCAATGTGTGCACTCAACTTCCAGAGTTAAACCCGTGTGTGGATTCAGCAGTCTGCAAACAGTTTCTCTGCAGAGTCCCAAAACAGGCGTTTTCAGCCCATTACCGGCATATGGAAGAAACAGCAGTAAGCACAGGGAAATATCTGCTTCTAAATCCAAAACGCAGCTATCTAACAGAACGGTTGTCAATGTGTGCACTCAACTTCCAGAGTTAAACCCGTGTGTGGATTCAGCAGTCTGCAAACACTTTCTCTGCCGAGTCCCAAAACAGGCGTTTTCAGCCCATTACCGGCATATGGAAGAAGCAGCAGTAAGCACAGGGAAATATCTGCTTCTAAATCCAAAACGCAGCTATCTAACAGAACGGTTGTCAATGTGTGCACTCAACTTCCAGAGTTAAACCCGTGTGTGGATTCAGCAGTCTGCAGAGACTTTCTCTGCAGAGTCCCAAAACAGGCGTTTTCAGCCCATTACCGGCATATGGAAGAAACAGCAGTAAGCACAGGGAAATATCTGCTTCTAAATCCAAAACGCAGCTATCTAACAGAACGGTTGTCAATGTGTGCACTCAACTTCCAGAGTTAAACCCGTGTGTGGATTCAGCAGTCTGCAGAGACTTTCTCTGCAGAGTCCCAAAACAGGCGTTTTCAGCCCATTACCGGCATATGGAAGAAACAGCAGTAAGCACAGGGAAATATCTGCTTCTAAATCCAAAACGCAGCTATCTAACAGAACGGTTGTCAATGTGTGCACTCAACTTCCAGAGTTAAACCCGTGTGTGGATTCAGCAGTCTGCAGAGACTTTCTCTGCAGAGTCCCAAAACAGGCGTTTTCAGCCCATTACCGGCATATGGAAGAAACAGCAGTAAGCACAGGGAAATATCTGCTTCTAAATCCAAAACGCAGCTATCTAACAGAACGGTTGTCAATGTGTGCACTCAACTTCCAGAGTTAAACCCGTGTGTGGATTCAGCAGTCTGCAGAGACTTTCTCTGCAGAGTCCCAAAACAGGCGTTTTCAGCCCATTACCGGCATATGGAAGAAACAGCAGTAAGCACAGGGAAATATCTGCTTCTAAATCCAAAACGCAGCTATCTAACAGAACGGTTGTCAATGTGTGCACTCAACTTCCAGAGTTAAACCCGTGTGTGGATTCAGCAGTCTGCAAACACTTTCTCTGCAGAGTCCCAAAACAGGCGTTTTCAGCCCATTACCGGCATATGGAAGAAACAGCAGTAAGCACAGGGAAATATCTGCTTCTAAATCCAAAACGCAGCTATCTAACAGAACGGTTGTCAATGTGTGCACTCAACTTCCAGAGTTAAACCCGTGTGTGGATTCAGCAGTCTGCAGAGACTTTCTCTGCAGAGTCCCAAAACAGGCGTTTTCAGCCCATTACCGGCATATGGAAGAAACAGCAGTAAGCACAGGGAAATATCTGCTTCTAAATCCAAAACGCAGCTATCTAACAGAACGGTTGTCAATGTGTGCACTCAACTTCCAGAGTTAAACCCGTGTGTGGATTCAGCAGTCTGCAAACCCTTTCTCTGCAGAGTCCCAAAACAGGCGTTTTCAGCCCATTACCGGCATATGGAAGAAACAGCAGTAAGCACAGGGAAATATCTGCTTCTAAATCCAAAACGCAGCTATATAACAGAACGGTTGTCAATGTGTGCACTCAACTTCCAGAGTTAAACCCGTGTGTGGATTCAGCAGTCTGCAAACACTTTCTCTGCAGAGTCCCAAAACAGGCGTTTTCAGCCCATTACCGGCATATGGAAGAAACAGCATAAGCACAGGGAAACATCTGCTTCTAAATCCAAAACGCAGCTATCTAACAGAACGGTTGTCAATGTGTGCACTCAACTTCCAGAGTTAAACCCGTGTGTGGATTCAGCAGTCTGCAGAGACTTTCTCTGCAGAGTCCCAAAACAGGCGTTTTCAGCCCATTACCGGCATATGGAAGAAACAGCAGTAAGCACAGGGAAATATCTGCTTCTAAATCCAAAACGCAGCTATCTAACAGAACGTTTGTCAATGTGTGCACTCAACTTCCAGAGTTAAACCCGTGTGTGGATTCAGCAGTCTGCAAACACTTTCTCTGCAGAGTCCCAAAACAGGCGTTTTCAGCCCATTACCGGCATATGGAAGAAACAGCAGTAAGCACAGGGAAATATCTGCTTCTAAATCCAAAACGCAGCTATCTAACAGAACGGTTGTCAATGTGTGCACTCAACTTCCAGAGTTAAACCCGTGTGTGGATTCAGCAGTCTGCAGAGACTTTCTCTGCAGAGTCCCAAAACAGGCGTTTTCAGCCCATTACCGGCATATGGAAGAAACAGCAGTAAGCACAGGGAAATATCTGCTTCTAAATCCAAAACGCAGCTATCTAACAGAACGGTTGTCAATGTGTGCACTCAACTTCCAGAGTTAAACCCGTGTGTGGATTCAGCAGTCTGCAGAGACTTTCTCTGCAGAGTCCCAAAACAGGCGTTTTCAGCCCATTACCGGCATATGGAAGAAACAGCAGTAAGCACAGGGAAATATCTGCTTCTAAATCCAAAACGCAGCTATCTAACAGAACGGTTGTCAATGTGTGCACTCAACTTCCAGAGTTAAACCCGTGTGTGGATTCAGCAGTCTGCAAACACTTTCTCTGCAGAGTCCCAAAACAGGCGTTTTCAGCCCATTACCGGCATATGGAAGAAACAGCAGTAAGCACAGGGAAATATCTGCTTCTAAATCCAAAACGCAGCTATCTAACAGAACGGTTGTCAATGTGTGCACTCAACTTCCAGAGTTAAACCCGTGTGTGGATTCAGCAGTCTGCAAACAGTTTCTCTGCAGAGTCCCAAAACAGGCGTTTTCAGCCCATTACCGGCATATGGAAGAAACAGCAGTAAGCACAGGGAAATATCTGCTTCTAAATCCAAAACGCAGCTATCTAACAGAACGGTTGTCAATGTGTGCACTCAACTTCCAGAGTTAAACCCGTGTGTGGATTCAGCAGTCTGCAGAGACTTTCTCTGCAGAGTCCCAAAACAGGCGTTTTCAGCCCATTACCGGCATATGGAAGAAACAGCAGTAAGCACAGGGAAATATCTGCTTCTAAATCCAAAACGCAGCTATCTAACAGAACGGTTGTCAATGTGTGCACTCAACTTCCAGAGTTAAACCCGTGTGTGGATTCAGCAGTCTGCAGAGACTTTCTCTGCAGAGTCCCAAAACAGGCGTTTTCAGCCCATTACCGGCATATGGAAGAAACAGCAGTAAGCACAGGGAAATATCTGCTTCTAAATCCAAAACGCAGCTATCTAACAGAACGGTTGTCAATGTGTGCACTCAACTTCCAGAGTTAAACCCGTGTGTGGATTCAGCAGTCTGCAGAGACTTTCTCTGCAGAGTCCCAAAACAGGCGTTTTCAGCCCATTACCGGCATATGGAAGAAACAGCAGTAAGCACAGGGAAATATCTGCTTCTAAATCCAAAACGCAGCTATCTAACAGAACGGTTGTCAATGTGTGCACTCAACTTCCAGAGTTAAACCCGTGTGTGGATTCAGCAGTCTGCAAACACTTTCTCTGCAGAGTCCCAAAACAGGCGTTTTCAGCCCATTACCGGCATATGGAAGAAACAGCAGTAAGCACAGGGAAATATCTGCTTCTAAATCCAAAACGCAGCTATCTAACAGAACGGTTGTCAATGTGTGCACTCAACTTCCAGAGTTAAACCCGTGTGTGGATTCAGCAGTCTGCAGAGACTTTCTCTGCAGAGTCCCAAAACAGGCGTTTTCAGCCCATTACCGGCATATGGAAGAAACAGCAGTAAGCACAGGGAAATATCTGCTTCTAAATCCAAAACGCAGCTATCTAACAGAACGGTTGTCAATGTGTGCACTCAACTTCCAGAGTTAAACCCGTGTGTGGATTCAGCAGTCTGCAAACCCTTTCTCTGCAGAGTCCCAAAACAGGCGTTTTCAGCCCATTACCGGCATATGGAAGAAACAGCAGTAAGCACAGGGAAATATCTGCTTCTAAATCCAAAACGCAGCTATCTAACAGAACGGTTGTCAATGTGTGCACTCAACTTCCAGAGTTAAACCCGTGTGTGGATTCAGCAGTCTGCAAACACTTTCTCTGCAGAGTCCCAAAACAGGCGTTTTCAGCCCATTACCGGCATATGGAAGAAACAGCATAAGCACAGGGAAACATCTGCTTCTAAATCCAAAACGCAGCTATCTAACAGAACGGTTGTCAATGTGTGCACTCAACTTCCAGAGTTAAACCCGTGTGTGGATTCAGCAGTCTGCAGAGACTTTCTCTGCAGAGTCCCAAAACAGGCGTTTTCAGCCCATTACCGGCATATGGAAGAAACAGCAGTAAGCACAGGGAAATATCTGCTTCTAAATCCAAAACGCAGCTATCTAACAGAACGTTTGTCAATGTGTGCACTCAACTTCCAGAGTTAAACCCGTGTGTGGATTCAGCAGTCTGCAAACACTTTCTCTGCAGAGTCCCAAAACAGGCGTTTTCAGCCCATTACCGGCATATGGAAGAAACAGCAGTAAGCACAGGGAAATATCTGCTTCTAAATCCAAAACGCAGCTATCTAACAGAACGGTTGTCAATGTGTGCACTCAACTTCCAGAGTTAAACCCGTGTGTGGATTCAGCAGTCTGCAGAGACTTTCTCTGCAGAGTCCCAAAACAGGCGTTTTCAGCCCATTACCGGCATATGGAAGAAACAGCAGTAAGCACAGGGAAATATCTGCTTCTAAATCCAAAACGCAGCTATCTAACAGAACGGTTGTCAATGTGTGCACTCAACTTCCAGAGTTAAACCCGTGTGTGGATTCAGCAGTCTGCAGAGACTTTCTCTGCAGAGTCCCAAAACAGGCGTTTTCAGCCCATTACCGGCATATGGAAGAAACAGCAGTAAGCACAGGGAAATATCTGCTTCTAAATCCAAAACGCAGCTATCTAACAGAACGGTTGTCAATGTGTGCACTCAACTTCCAGAGTTAAACCCGTGTGTGGATTCAGCAGTCTGCAAACACTTTCTCTGCAGAGTCCCAAAACAGGCGTTTTCAGCCCATTACCGGCATATGGAAGAAACAGCAGTAAGCACAGGGAAATATCTGCTTCTAAATCCAAAACGCAGCTATCTAACAGAACGGTTGTCAATGTGTGCACTCAACTTCCAGAGTTAAACCCGTGTGTGGATTCAGCAGTCTGCAAACAGTTTCTCTGCAGAGTCCCAAAACAGGCGTTTTCAGCCCATTACCGGCATATGGAAGAAACAGCAGTAAGCACAGGGAAATATCTGCTTCTAAATCCAAAACGCAGCTATCTAACAGAACGGTTGTCAATGTGTGCACTCAACTTCCAGAGTTAAACCCGTGTGTGGATTCAGCAGTCTGCAAACACTTTCTCTGCCGAGTCCCAAAACAGGCGTTTTCAGCCCATTACCGGCATATGGAAGAAGCAGCAGTAAGCACAGGGAAATATCTGCTTCTAAATCCAAAACGCAGCTATCTAACAGAACGGTTGTCAATGTGTGCACTCAACTTCCAGAGTTAAACCCGTGTGTGGATTCAGCAGTCTGCAGAGACTTTCTCTGCAGAGTCCCAAAACAGGCGTTTTCAGCCCATTACCGGCATATGGAAGAAACAGCAGTAAGCACAGGGAAATATCTGCTTCTAAATCCAAAACGCAGCTATCTAACAGAACGGTTGTCAATGTGTGCACTCAACTTCCAGAGTTAAACCCGTGTGTGGATTCAGCAGTCTGCAGAGACTTTCTCTGCAGAGTCCCAAAACAGGCGTTTTCAGCCCATTACCGGCATATGGAAGAAACAGCAGTAAGCACAGGGAAATATCTGCTTCTAAATCCAAAACGCAGCTATCTAACAGAACGGTTGTCAATGTGTGCACTCAACTTCCAGAGTTAAACCCGTGTGTGGATTCAGCAGTCTGCAAACAGTTTCTCTGCAGAGTCCCAAAACAGGCGTTTTCAGCCCATTACCGGCATATGGAAGAAACAGCAGTAAGCACAGGGAAATATCTGCTTCTAAATCCAAAACGCAGCTATCTAACAGAACGGTTGTCAATGTGTGCACTCAACTTCCAGAGTTAAACCCGTGTGTGGATTCAGCAGTCTGCAAACACTTTCTCTGCCGAGTCCCAAAACAGGCGTTTTCAGCCCATTACCGGCATATGGAAGAAGCAGCAGTAAGCACAGGGAAATATCTGCTTCTAAATCCAAAACGCAGCTATCTAACAGAACGGTTGTCAATGTGTGCACTCAACTTCCAGAGTTAAACCCGTGTGTGGATTCAGCAGTCTGCAGAGACTTTCTCTGCAGAGTCCCAAAACAGGCGTTTTCAGCCCATTACCGGCATATGGAAGAAACAGCAGTAAGCACAGGGAAATATCTGCTTCTAAATCCAAAACGCAGCTATCTAACAGAACGGTTGTCAATGTGTGCACTCAACTTCCAGAGTTAAACCCGTGTGTGGATTCAGCAGTCTGCAGAGACTTTCTCTGCAGAGTCCCAAAACAGGCGTTTTCAGCCCATTACCGGCATATGGAAGAAACAGCAGTAAGCACAGGGAAATATCTGCTTCTAAATCCAAAACGCAGCTATCTAACAGAACGGTTGTCAATGTGTGCACTCAACTTCCAGAGTTAAACCCGTGTGTGGATTCAGCAGTCTGCAAACACTTTCTCTGCAGAGTCCCAAAACAGGCGTTTTCAGCCCATTACCGGCATATGGAAGAAACAGCAGTAAGCACAGGGAAATATCTGCTTCTAAATCCAAAACGCAGCTATCTAACAGAACGGTTGTCAATGTGTGCACTCAACTTCCAGAGTTAAAGCCGTGTGTGGATTCAGCAGTCTGCAAACACTTTCTCTGCAGAGTCCCAAAACAGGCGTTTTCAGCCCATTACCGGCATATGGAAGAAACAGCAGTAAGCACAGGGAAATATCTGCTTCTAAATCCAAAACGCAGCTATCTAACAGAACGGTTGTCAATGTGTGCACTCAACTTCCAGAGTTAAACCCGTGTGTGGATTCAGCAGTCTGCAGAGACTTTCTCTGCAGAGTCCCAAAACAGGCGTTTTCAGCCCATTACCGGCATATGGAAGAAACAGCAGTAAGCACAGTTAAATATCTGCTTCTAAATCCAAAACGCAGCTATCTAACAGAACGGTTGTCAATGTGTGCACTCAACTTCCACAGTTAAACCCGTGTGTGGATTCAGCAGTCTGCAAACACTTTCTCTGCAGAGTCCCAAAACAGGCGTTTTCAGCCCATTACCGGCATATGGAAGAAACAGCAGTAAGCACAGGGAAATATCTGCTTGTAAATCCAAAACGCGGCTATCTAACAGAACGGTTGTCAATGTGTGCACTCAACTTCCAGAGTTAAACCCGTGTGTGGATTCAGCAGTCTGCAAACACTTTCGCTGCAGAGTCCCAAATCAGGCGTTTTCAGCCCATTACCGACATATGGAAGAAACAGCAGTAAGCACAGGGAAATATCTGCTTCTAAATCCAAAACCCAGCTATCTAACAGAATGGTTGTCAATGTGTGCACTCAACTTCCAGAGTTAAACCCGTGTGTGGATTCAGCAGTCTGCAGAGACTTTCTCTGCAGAGTCACAAAACAGGCGTTTTCAGCCCATTACCGGCATATGGAAGAAACAGCAGTAAGCACAGGGAAATATCTGCTTCTAAATCCAAAACGCAGCTATCTAACAGAACGGTTGTCAATGTGTGCACTCAACTTCCAGAGTTAAACCAGTGTGTGGATTCAGCAGTCTGCAGAGACTTTCTCTGCAGAGTCCCAAAACAGGCGTTTTCAGCCCATTACCGGCATATGGAAGAAACAGCAGTAAGCACAGGGAAATATCTGCTTCTAAATCCAAAACGCAGCTATCTAACAGAACGGTTGTCAATGTGTGCACTCAACTTCCAGAGTTAAACCCGTGTGTGGATTCAGCAGTCTGCAAACACTTTCTCTGCAGAGTCCCAAAACAGGCGTTTTCAGCCCATTACCGGCATATGGAAGAAACAGCAGTAAGCACAGGGAAATATCTGCTTCTAAATCCAAAACGCAGCTATCTAACAGAACGGTTGTCAATGTGTGCACTCAACTTCCAGAGTTAAACCCGTGTGTGGATTCAGCAGCCTGCAGAGACTTTCTCTGCAGAGTCCCAAAACAGGCGTTTTCAGCCCATTACCGGCATATGGAAGAAACAGCAGTAAGCACAGGGAAATATCTGCTTCTAAATCCAAAACGCAGCTATCTAACAGAACGGTTGTCAATGTGTGCACTCAACTTCCAGAGTTAAACCCGTGTGTGGATTCAGCAGTCTGCAAACAGTTTCTCTGCAGAGTCCCAAAACAGGCGTTTTCAGCCCATTACCGGCATATGGAAGAAACAGCAGTAAGCACAGGGAAATATCTGCTTCTAAATCCAAAACGCAGCTATCTAACAGAACGGTTGTCAATGTGTGCACTCAACTTCCAGAGTTAAACCCGTGTGTGGATTCAGCAGTCTGCAAACACTTTCTCTGCCGAGTCCCAAAACAGGCGTTTTCAGCCCATTACCGGCATATGGAAGAAGCAGCAGTAAGCACAGGGAAATATCTGCTTCTAAATCCAAAACGCAGCTATCTAACAGAACGGTTGTCAATGTGTGCACTCAACTTCCAGAGTTAAACCCGTGTGTGGATTCAGCAGTCTGCAGAGACTTTCTCTGCAGAGTCCCAAAACAGGCGTTTTCAGCCCATTACCGGCATATGGAAGAAACAGCAGTAAGCACAGGGAAATATCTGCTTCTAAATCCAAAACGCAGCTATCTAACAGAACGGTTGTCAATGTGTGCACTCAACTTCCAGAGTTAAACCCGTGTGTGGATTCAGCAGTCTGCAAACACTTTCTCTGCAGAGTCCCAAAACAGGCGTTTTCAGCCCATTACCGGCATATGGAAGAAACAGCAGTAAGCACAGGGAAATATCTGCTTCTAAATCCAAAACGCAGCTATCTAACAGAACGGTTGTCAATGTGTGCACTCAACTTCCAGAGTTAAACCCGTGTGTGGATTCAGCAGTCTGCAAACACTTTCTCTGCAGAGTCCCAAAACAGGCGTTTTCAGCCCATTACCGGCATATGGAAGAAACAGCAGTAAGCACAGGGAAATATCTGCTTCTAAATCCAAAACGCAGCTATCTAACAGAACGGTTGTCAATGTGTGCACTCAACTTCCAGAGTTAAACCCGTGTGTGGATTCAGCAGTCTGCAGAGACTTTCTCTGCAGAGTCCCAAAACAGGCGTTTTCAGCCCATTACCGGCATATGGAAGAAACAGCAGTAAGCACAGGGAAATATCTGCTTCTAAATCCAAAACGCAGCTATCTAACAGAACGGTTGTCAATGTGTGCACTCAACTTCCAGAGTTAAACCCGTGTGTGGATTCAGCAGTCTGCAAACACTTTCTCTGCAGAGTCCCAAAACAGGCGTTTTCAGCCCATTACCGGCATATGGAAGAAACAGCAGTAAGCACAGGGAAATATCTGCTTCTAAATCCAAAACGCAGCTATCTAACAGAACGGTTGTCAATGTGTGCACTCAACTTCCAGAGTTAAACCCGTGTGTGGATTCAGCAGTCTGCAGAGACTTTCTCTGCAGAGTCCCAAAACAGGCGTTTTCAGCCCATTACCGGCATATGGAAGAAACAGCAGTAAGCACAGGGAAATATCTGCTTCTAAATCCAAAACGCAGCTATCTAACAGAACGGTTGTCAATGTGTGCACTCAACTTCCAGAGTTAAACGCGTGTGTGGATTCAGCAGTCTGCAGAGACTTTCTCTGCAGAGTCCCAAAACAGGCGTTTTCAGCCCATTACCGGCATATGGAAGAAACAGCAGTAAGCACAGGGAAATATCTGCTTCTAAATCCAAAACGCAGCTATCTAACAGAACGGTTGTCAATGTGTGCACTCAACTTCCAGAGTTAAACCCGTGTGTGGATTCAGCAGTCTGCAGAGACTTTCTCTGCAGAGTCCCAAAACAGGCGTTTTCAGCCCATTACCGGCATATGGAAGAAACAGCAGTAAGCACAGGGAAATATCTGCTTCTAAATCCAAAACGCAGCTATCTAACAGAACGGTTGTCAATGTGTGCACTCAACTTCCAGAGTTAAACCCGTGTGTGGATTCAGCAGTCTGCAGAGACTTTCTCTGCAGAGTCCCAAAACAGGCGTTTTCAGCCCATTACCGGCATATGGAAGAAACAGCAGTAAGCACAGGGAAATATCTGCTTCTAAATCCAAAACGCAGCTATCTAACAGAACGGTTGTCAATGTGTGCACTCAACTTCCAGAGTTAATCCCGTGTGTGGATTCAGCAGTCTGCAGAGACTTTCTCTGCAGAGTCCCAAAACAGGCGTTTTCAGCCCATTACCGGCATATGGAAGAAACAGCAGTAAGCACAGGGAAATATCTGCTTCTAAATCCAAAACGCAGCTATCTAACAGAACGGTTGTCAATGTGTGCACTCAACTTCCAGAGTTAAACCCGTGTGTGGATTCAGCAGTCTGCAAACACTTTCTCTGCAGAGTCCCAAAACAGGCGTTTTCAGCCCATTACCGGCATATGGAAGAAACAGCATAAGCACAGGGAAATATCTGCTTCTAAATCCAAAACGCAGCTATCTAACAGAACGGTTGTCAATGTGTGCACTCAACTTCCAGAGTTAAACCCGTGTGTGGATTCAGCAGTCTGCAGAGACTTTCTCTGCAGAGTCCCAAAACAGGCGTTTTCAGCCCATTACCGGCATATGGAAGAAACAGCAGTAAGCACAGGGAAATATCTGCTTCTAAATCCAAAACGCAGCTATCTAACAGAACGGTTGTCAATGTGTGCACTCAACTTCCAGAGTTAAACCCGTGTGTGGATTCAGCAGTCTGCAGAGACTTTCTCTGCAGAGTCCCAAAACAGGCGTTTTCAGCCCATTACCGGCATATGGAAGAAACAGCAGTAAGCACAGGGAAATATCTGCTTCTAAATCCAAAACGCAGCTATCTAACAGAACGGTTGTCAATGTGTGCACTCAACTTCCAGAGTTAAACCCGTGTGTGGATTCAGCAGTCTGCAGAGACTTTCTCTGCAGAGTCCCAAAACAGGCGTTTTCAGCCCATTACCGGCATATGGAAGAAACAGCAGTAAGCACAGGGAAATATCTGCTTCTAAATCCAAAACGCAGCTATCTAACAGAACGGTTGTCAATGTGTGCACTCAACTTCCAGAGTTAAACCCGTGTGTGGATTCAGCAGTCTGCAAACACTTTCTCTGCAGAGTCCCAAAACAGGCGTTTTCAGCCCATTACCGGCATATGGAAGAAACAGCAGTAAGCACAGGGAAATATCTGCTTCTAAATCCAAAACGCAGCTATCTAACAGAACGGTTGTCAATGTGTGCACTCAACTTCCAGAGTTAAACCCGTGTGTGGATTCAGCAGTCTGCAAACACTTTCTCTGCCGAGTCCCAAAACAGGCGTTTTCAGCCCATTACCGGCATATGGAAGAAGCAGCAGTAAGCACAGGGAAATATCTGCTTCTAAATCCAAAACGCAGCTATCTAACAGAACGGTTGTCAATGTGTGCACTCAACTTCCAGAGTTAAACCCGTGTGTGGATTCAGCAGTCTGCAGAGACTTTCTCTGCAGAGTCCCAAAACAGGCGTTTTCAGCCCATTACCGGCATATGGAAGAAACAGCAGTAAGCACAGGGAAATATCTGCTTCTAAATCCAAAACGCAGCTATCTAACAGAACGGTTGTCAATGTGTGCACTCAACTTCCAGAGTTAAACCCGTGTGTGGATTCAGCAGTCTGCAGAGACTTTCTCTGCAGAGTCCCAAAACAGGCGTTTTCAGCCCATTACCGGCATATGGAAGAAACAGCAGTAAGCACAGGGAAATATCTGCTTCTAAATCCAAAACGCAGCTATCTAACAGAACGGTTGTCAATGTGTGCACTCAACTTCCAGAGTTAAACCCGTGTGTGGATTCAGCAGTCTGCAAACACTTTCTCTGCAGAGTCCCAAAACAGGCGTTTTCAGCCCATTACCGGCATATGGAAGAAACAGCAGTAAGCACAGGGAAATATCTGCTTCTAAATCCAAAACGCAGCTATCTAACAGAACGGTTGTCAATGTGTGCACTCAACTTCCAGAGTTAAACCCGTGTGTGGATTCAGCAGTCTGCAGAGACTTTCTCTGCAGAGTCCCAAAACAGGCGTTTTCAGCCCATTACCGGCATATGGAAGAAACAGCAGTAAGCACAGGGAAATATCTGCTTCTAAATCCAAAACGCAGCTATCTAACAGAACGGTTGTCAATGTGTGCACTCAACTTCCAGAGTTAAACCCGTGTGTGGATTCAGCAGTCTGCAAACACTTTCTCTGCAGAGTCCCAAAACAGGCGTTTTCAGCCCATTACCGGCATATGGAAGAAACAGCATAAGCACAGGGAAATATCTGCTTCTAAATCCAAAACGCAGCTATCTAACAGAACGGTTGTCAATGTGTGCACTCAACTTCCAGAGTTAAACCCGTGTGTGGATTCAGCAGTCTGCAGAGACTTTCTCTGCAGAGTCCCAAAACAGGCGTTTTCAGCCCATTACCGGCATATGGAAGAAACAGCAGTAAGCACAGGGAAATATCTGCTTCTAAATCCAAAACGCAGCTATCTAACAGAACGGTTGTCAATGTGTGCACTCAACTTCCAGAGTTAAACCCGTGTGTGGATTCAGCAGTCTGCAAACACTTTCTCTGCAGAGTCCCAAAACAGGCGTTTTCAGCCCATTACCGGCATATGGAAGAAACAGCAGTAAGCACAGGGAAATATCTGCTTCTAAATCCAAAACGCAGCTATCTAACAGAACGGTTGTCAATGTGTGCACTCAACTTCCAGAGTTAAACCCGTGTGTGGATTCAGCAGTCTGCAGAGACTTTCTCTGCAGAGTCCCAAAACAGGCGTTTTCAGCCCATTACCGGCATATGGAAGAAACAGCAGTAAGCACAGGGAAATATCTGCTTCTAAATCCAAAACGCAGCTATCTAACAGAACGGTTGTCAATGTGTGCACTCAACTTCCAGAGTTAAACCCGTGTGTGGATTCAGCAGTCTGCAAACACTTTCTCTGCAGAGTCCCAAAACAGGCGTTTTCAGCCCATTACCGGCATATGGAAGAAACAGCAGTAAGCACAGGGAAATATCTGCTTCTAAATCCAAAACGCAGCTATCTAACAGAACGGTTGTCAATGTGTGCACTCAACTTCCAGAGTTAAACCCGTGTGTGGATTCAGCAGTCTGCAGAGACTTTCTCTGCAGAGTCCCAAAACAGGCGTTTTCAGCCCATTACCGGCATATGGAAGAAACAGCAGTAAGCACAGGGAAATATCTGCTTCTAAATCCAAAACGCAGCTATCTAACAGAACGGTTGTCAATGTGTGCACTCAACTTCCAGAGTTAAACCCGTGTGTGGATTCAGCAGTCTGCAAACACTTTCTCTGCAGAGTCCCAAAACAGGCGTTTTCAGCCCTTTACCGGCATATGGAAGAAACAGCAGTAAGCACAGGGAAATATCTGCTTCTAAATCCAAAACGCAGCTATCTAACAGAACGGTTGTCAATGTGTGCACTCAACTTCCAGAGTTAAACCCGTGTGTGGATTCAGCAGTCTGCAAACACTTTCTCTGCCGAGTCCCAAAACAGGCGTTTTCAGCCCATTACCGGCATATGGAAGAAGCAGCAGTAAGCACAGGGAAATATCTGCTTCTAAATCCAAAACGCAGCTATCTAACAGAACGGTTGTCAATGTGTGCACTCAACTTCCAGAGTTAAACCCGTGTGTGGATTCAGCAGTCTGCAGAGACTTTCTCTGCAGAGTCCCAAAACAGGCGTTTTCAGCCCATTACCGGCATATGGAAGAAACAGCAGTAAGCACAGGGAAATATCTGCTTCTAAATCCAAAACGCAGCTATCTAACAGAACGGTTGTCAATGTGTGCACTCAACTTCCAGAGTTAAACCCGTGTGTGGATTCAGCAGTCTGCAGAGACTTTCTCTGCAGAGTCCCAAAACAGGCGTTTTCAGCCCATTACCGGCATATGGAAGAAACAGCAGTAAGCACAGGGAAATATCTGCTTCTAAATCCAAAACGCAGCTATCTAACAGAACGGTTGTCAATGTGTGCACTCAACTTCCAGAGTTAAACCCGTGTGTGGATTCAGCAGTCTGCAGAGCCTTTCTCTGCAGAGTCCCAAAACAGGCGTTTTCAGCCCATTACCGGCATATGGAAGAAACAGCAGTAAGCACAGGGAAATATCTGCTTCTAAATCCAAAACGCAGCTATCTAACAGAACGGTTGTCAATGTGTGCACTCAACTTCCAGAGTTAAACCCGTGTGTGGATTCAGCAGTCTGCAGAGACTTTCTCTGCAGAGTCCCAAAACAGGCGTTTTCAGCCCATTACCGGCATATGGAAGAAACAGCAGTAAGCACAGGGAAATATCTGCTTCTAAATCCAAAACGCAGCTATCTAACAGAACGGTTGTCAATGTGTGCACTCAACTTCCAGAGTTAAACCCGTGTGTGGATTCAGCAGTCTGCAAACACTTTCTCTGCAGAGTCCCAAAACAGGCGTTTTCAGCCCATTACCGGCATATGGAAGAAACAGCAGTAAGCACAGGGAAATATCTGCTTCTAAATCCAAAACGCAGCTATCTAACAGAACGGTTGTCAATGTGTGCACTCAACTTCCAGAGTTAAACCCGTGTGTGGATTCAGCAGTCTGCAGAGACTTTCTCTGCAGAGTCCCAAAACAGGCGTTTTCAGCCCATTACCGGCATATGGAAGAAACAGCAGTAAGCACAGGGAAATATCTGCTTCTAAATCCAAAACGCAGCTATCTAACAGAACGGTTGTCAATGTGTGCACTCAACTTCCAGAGTTAAACCCGTGTGTGGATTCAGCAGTCTGCAGAGACTTTCTCTGCAGAGTCCCAAAACAGGCGTTTTCAGCCCATTACCGGCATATGGAAGAAACAGCAGTAAGCACAGGGAAATATCTGCTTCTAAATCCAAAACGCAGCTATCTAACAGAACGGTTGTCAATGTGTGCACTCAACTTCCAGAGTTAAACCCGTGTGTGGATTCAGCAGTCTGCAGAGACTTTCTCTGCAGAGTCCCAAAACAGGCGTTTTCAGCCCATTACCGGCATATGGAAGAAACAGCAGTAAGAACAGGGAAATATCTGCTTCTAAATCCAAAACGCAGCTATCTAACAGAACGGTTGTCAATGTGTGCACTCAACTTCCAGAGTTAAACCCGTGTGTGGATTCAGCAGTCTGCAAACAGTTTCTCTGCAGAGTCCCAAAACAGGCGTTTTCAGCCCATTACCGGCATATGGAAGAAACAGCAGTAAGCACAGGGAAATATCTGCTTCTAAATCCAAAACGCAGCTATCTAACAGAACGGTTGTCAATGTGTGCACTCAACTTCCAGAGTTAAACCCGTGTGTGGATTCAGCAGTCTGCAAACACTTTCTCTGCCGAGTCCCAAAACAGGCGTTTTCAGCCCATTACCGGCATATGGAAGAAGCAGCAGTAAGCACAGGGAAATATCTGCTTCTAAATCCAAAACGCAGCTATCTAACAGAACGGTTGTCAATGTGTGCACTCAACTTCCAGAGTTAAACCCGTGTGTGGATTCAGCAGTCTGCAGAGACTTTCTCTGCAGAGTCCCAAAACAGGCGTTTTCAGCCCATTACCGGCATATGGAAGAAACAGCAGTAAGCACAGGGAAATATCTGCTTCTAAATCCAAAACGCAGCTATCTAACAGAACGGTTGTCAATGTGTGCACTCAACTTCCAGAGTTAAACCCGTGTGTGGATTCAGCAGTCTGCAGAGACTTTCTCTGCAGAGTCCCAAAACAGGCGTTTTCAGCCCATTACCGGCATATGGAAGAAACAGCAGTAAGCACAGGGAAATATCTGCTTCTAAATCCAAAACGCAGCTATCTAACAGAACGGTTGTCAATGTGTGCACTCAACTTCCAGAGTTAAACCCGTGTGTGGATTCAGCAGTCTGCAGAGACTTTCTCTGCAGAGTCCCAAAACAGGCGTTTTCAGCCCATTACCGGCATATGGAAGAAACAGCAGTAAGCACAGGGAAATATCTGCTTCTAAATCCAAAACGCAGCTATCTAACAGAACGGTTGTCAATGTGTGCACTCAACTTCCAGAGTTAAACCCGTGTGTGGATTCAGCAGTCTGCAGAGACTTTCTCTGCAGAGTCCCAAAACAGGCGTTTTCAGCCCATTACCGGCATATGGAAGAAACAGCAGTAAGCACAGGGAAATATCTGCTTCTAAATCCAAAACGCAGCTATCTAACAGAACGGTTGTCAATGTGTGCACTCAACTTCCAGAGTTAAACCCGTGTGTGGATTCAGCAGTCTGCAGAGACTTTCTCTGCAGAGTCCCAAAACAGGCGTTTTCAGCCCATTACCGGCATATGGAAGAAACAGCAGTAAGCACAGGGAAATATCTGCTTCTAAATCCAAAACGCAGCTATCTAACAGAACGGTTGTCAATGTGTGCACTCAACTTTCAGAGTTAAACCCGTGTGTGGATTCAGCAGTCTGCAGAGACTTTCTCTGCAGAGTCCCAAAACAGGCGTTTTCAGCCCATTACCGGCATATGGAAGAAACAGCAGTAAGCACAGGGAAATATCTGCTTCTAAATCCAAAACGCAGCTATCTAACAGAACGGTTGTCAATGTGTGCACTCAACTTCCAGAGTTAAACCCGTGTGTGGATTCAGCAGTCTGCAAACACTTTCTCTGCAGAGTCCCAAAACAGGCGTTTTCAGCCCATTACCGGCATATGGAAGAAACAGCAGTAAGCACAGGGAAATATCTGCTTCTAAATCCAAAACGCAGCTATCTAACAGAACGGTTGTCAATGTGTGCACTCAACTTCCAGAGTTAAACCCGTGTGTGGATTCAGCAGTCTGCAAACACTTTCTCTGCAGAGTCCCAAAACAGGCGTTTTCAGCCCATTACCGGCATATGGAAGAAACAGCATAAGCACAGGGAAATATCTGCTTCTAAATCCAAAACGCAGCTATCTAACAGAACGGTTGTCAATGTGTGCACTCAACTTCCAGAGTTAAACCCGTGTGTGGATTCAGCAGTCTGCAGAGACTTTCTCTGCAGAGTCCCAAAACAGGCGTTTTCAGCCCATTACCGGCATATGGAAGAAACAGCAGTAAGCACAGGGAAATATCTGCTTCTAAATCCAAAACGCAGCTATCTAACAGAACGGTTGTCAATGTGTGCACTCAACTTCCAGAGTTAAACCCGTGTGTGGATTCAGCAGTCTGCAAACACTTTCTCTGCAGAGTCCCAAAACAGGCGTTTTCAGCCCATTACCGGCATATGGAAGAAACAGCAGTAAGCACAGGGAAATATCTGCTTCTAAATCCAAAACGCAGCTATCTAACAGAACGGTTGTCAATGTGTGCACTCAACTTCCAGAGTTAAACCCGTGTGTGGATTCAGCAGTCTGCAGAGACTTTCTCTGCAGAGTCCCAAAACAGGCGTTTTCAGCCCATTACCGGCATATGGAAGAAACAGCAGTAAGCACAGGGAAATATCTGCTTCTAAATCCAAAACGCAGCTATCTAACAGAACGGTTGTCAATGTGTGCACTCAACTTCCAGAGTTAAACCCGTGTGTGGATTCAGCAGTCTGCAGAGACTTTCTCTGCAGAGTCCCAAAACAGGCGTTTTCAGCCCATTACCGGCATATGGAAGAAACAGCAGTAAGCACAGGGAAATATCTGCTTCTAAATCCAAAACGCAGCTATCTAACAGAACGGTTGTCAATGTGTGCACTCAACTTCCAGAGTTAAACCCGTGTGTGGATTCAGCAGTCTGCAGAGACTTTCTCTGCAGAGTCCCAAAACAGGCGTTTTCAGCCCATTACCGGCATATGGAAGAAACAGCAGTAAGCACAGGGAAATATCTGCTTCTAAATCCAAAACGCAGCTATCTAACAGAACGGTTGTCAATGTGTGCACTCAACTTCCAGAGTTAAACCCGTGTGTGGATTCAGCAGTCTGCAAACAGTTTCTCTGCAGAGTCCCAAAACAGGCGTTTTCAGCCCATTACCGGCATATGGAAGAAACAGCAGTAAGCACAGGGGAATATCTGCTTCTAAATCCAAAACGCAGCTATCTAACAGAACGGTTGTCAATGTGTGCACTCAACTTCCAGAGTTAAACCCGTGTGTGGATTCAGCAGTCTGCAAACACTTTCTCTGCCGAGTCCCAAAACAGGCGTTTTCAGCCCATTACCGGCATATGGAAGAAGCAGCAGTAAGCACAGGGAAATATCTGCTTCTAAATCCAAAACGCAGCTATCTAACAGAACGGTTGTCAATGTGTGCACTCAACTTCCAGAGTTAAACCCGTGTGTGGATTCAGCAGTCTGCAGAGACTTTCTCTGCAGAGTCCCAAAACAGGCGTTTTCAGCCCATTACCGGCATATGGAAGAAACAGCAGTAAGCACAGGGAAATATCTGCTTCTAAATCCAAAACGCAGCTATCTAACAGAACGGTTGTCAATGTGTGCACTCAACTTCCAGAGTTAAACCCGTGTGTGGATTCAGCAGTCTGCAGAGACTTTCTCTGCAGAGTCCCAAAACAGGCGTTTTCAGCCCATTACCGGCATATGGAAGAAACAGCAGTAAGCACAGGGAAATATCTGCTTCTAAATCCAAAACGCAGCTATCTAACAGAACGGTTGTCAATGTGTGCACTCAACTTCCAGAGTTAAACCCGTGTGTGGATTCAGCAGTCTGCAAACAGTTTCTCTGCAGAGTCCCAAAACAGGCGTTTTCAGCCCATTACCGGCATATGGAAGAAACAGCAGTAAGCACAGGGAAATATCTGCTTCTAAATCCAAAACGCAGCTATCTAACAGAACGGTTGTCAATGTGTGCACTCAACTTCCAGAGTTAAACCCGTGTGTGGATTCAGCAGTCTGCAAACACTTTCTCTGCCGAGTCCCAAAACAGGCGTTTTCAGCCCATTACCGGCATATGGAAGAAGCAGCAGTAAGCACAGGGAAATATCTGCTTCTAAATCCAAAACGCAGCTATCTAACAGAACGGTTGTCAATGTGTGCACTCAACTTCCAGAGTTAAACCCGTGTGTGGATTCAGCAGTCTGCAGAGACTTTCTCTGCAGAGTCCCAAAACAGGCGTTTTCAGCCCATTACCGGCATATGGAAGAAACAGCAGTAAGCACAGGGAAATATCTGCTTCTAAATCCAAAACGCAGCTATCTAACAGAACGGTTGTCAATGTGTGCACTCAACTTCCAGAGTTAAACCCGTGTGTGGATTCAGCAGTCTGCAGAGACTTTCTCTGCAGAGTCCCAAAACAGGCGTTTTCAGCCCATTACCGGCATATGGAAGAAACAGCAGTAAGCACAGGGAAATATCTGCTTCTAAATCCAAAACGCAGCTATCTAACAGAACGGTTGTCAATGTGTGCACTCAACTTCCAGAGTTAAACCCGTGTGTGGATTCAGCAGTCTGCAGAGACTTTCTCTGCAGAGTCCCAAAACAGGCGTTTTCAGCCCATTACCGGCATATGGAAGAAACAGCAGTAAGCACAGGGAAATATCTGCTTCTAAATCCAAAACGCAGCTATCTAACAGAACGGTTGTCAATGTGTGCACTCAACTTCCAGAGTTAAACCCGTGTGTGGATTCAGCAGTCTGCAGAGACTTTCTCTGCAGAGTCCCAAAACAGGCGTTTTCAGCCCATTACCGGCATATGGAAGAAACAGCAGTAAGCACAGGGAAATATCTGCTTCTAAATCCAAAACGCAGCTATCTAACAGAACGGTTGTCAATGTGTGCACTCAACTTCCAGAGTTAAACCCGTGTGTGGATTCAGCAGTCTGCAAACACTTTCTCTGCAGAGTCCCAAAACAGGCGTTTTCAGCCCATTACCGGCATATGGAAGAAACAGCAGTAAGCACAGGGAAATATCTGCTTCTAAATCCAAAACGCAGCTATCTAACAGAACGGTTGTCAATGTGTGCACTCAACTTCCAGAGTTAAACCCGTGTGTGGATTCAGCAGTCTGCAAACACTTTCTCTGCAGAGTCCCAAAACAGGCGTTTTCAGCCCATTACCGGCATATGGAAGAAACAGCAGTAAGCACAGGGAAATATCTGCTTCTAAATCCAAAACGCAGCTATCTAACAGAACGGTTGTCAATGTGTGCACTCAACTTCCAGAGTTAAACCCGTGTGTGGATTCAGCAGTCTGCAAACAGTTTCTCTGCAGAGTCCCCAAACAGGCGTTTTCAGCCCATTACCGGCATATGGAAGAAACAGCAGTAAGCACAGGGAAATATCTGCTTCTAAATCCAAAACGCAGCTATCTAACAGAACGGTTGTCAATGTGTGCACTCAACTTCCAGAGTTAAACCCGTGTGTGGATTCAGCAGTCTGCAAACACTTTCTCTGCAGAGTCCCAAAACAGGCGTTTTCAGCCCATTACCGGCATATGGAAGAAACAGCATAAGAACAGGGAAATATCTGCTTCTAAATCCAAAACGCAGCTATCTAACAGAACGGTTGTCAATGTGTGCACTCAACTTCCAGAGTTAAACCCGTGTGTGGATTCAGCAGTCTGCAGAGACTTTCTCTGCAGAGTCCCAAAACAGGCGTTTTCAGCCCATTACCGGCATATGGAAGAAACAGCAGTAAGCACAGGGAAATATCTGCTTCTAAATCCAAAACGCAGCTATCTAACAGAACGGTTGTCAATGTGTGCACTCAACTTCCAGAGTTAAACCCGTGTGTGGATTCAGCAGTCTGCAAACACTTTCTCTGCAGAGTCCCAAAACAGGCGTTTTCAGCCCATTACCGGCATATGGAAGAAGCAGCAGTAAGCACAGGGAAATATCTGCTTCTAAATCCAAAACGCAGCTATCTAACAGAACGGTTGTCAATGTGTGCACTCAACTTCCAGAGTTAAACCCGTGTGTGGATTCAGCAGTCTGCAGAGACTTTCTCTGCAGAGTCCCAAAACAGGCGTTTTCAGCCCATTACCGGCATATGGAAGAAACAGCAGTAAGCACAGGGAAATATCTGCTTCTAAATCCAAAACGCAGCTATCTAACAGAACGGTTGTCAATGTGTGCACTCAACTTCCAGAGTTAAACCCGTGTGTGGATTCAGCAGCCTGCAGAGACTTTCTCTGCAGAGTCCCAAAACAGGCGTTTTCAGCCCATTACCGGCATATGGAAGAAACAGCAGTAAGCACAGGGAAATATCTGCTTCTAAATCCAAAACGCAGCTATCTAACAGAACGGTTGTCAATGTGTGCACTCAACTTCCAGAGTTAAACCCGTGTGTGGATTCAGCAGTCTGCAAACACTTTCTCTGCAGAGTCCCAAAACAGGCGTTTTCAGCCCATTACCGGCATATGGAAGAAACAGCAGTAAGCACAGGGAAATATCTGCTTCTAAATCCAAAACGCAGCTATCTAACAGAACGGTTGTCAATGTGTGCACTCAACTTCCAGAGTTAAACCCGTGTGTGGATTCAGCAGTCTGCAGAGACTTTCTCTGCAGAGTCCCAAAACAGGCGTTTTCAGCCCATTACCGGCATATGGAAGAAACAGCAGTAAGCACAGGGAAATATCTGCTTCTAAATCCAAAACGCAGCTATCTAACAGAACGGTTGTCAATGTGTGCACTCAACTTCCAGAGTTAAACCCGTGTGTGGATTCAGCAGTCTGCAGAGACTTTCTTTGCAGAGTCCCAAAACAGGCGTTTTCAGCCCATTACCGGCATATGGAAGAAACAGCAGTAAGCACAGGGAAATATCAGCTTCTAAATCCAAAACGCAGCTATATAACAGAACGGTTGTCAATGTGTGCACTCAACTTCCAGAGTTAAACCCGTGTGTGGATTCAGCAGTCTGCAAACACTTTCTCTGCAGAGTCCCAAAACAGGCGTTTTCAGCCCATTACCGGCATATGGAAGAAACAGCAGTAAGCACAGGGAAATATCTGCTTCTAAATCCAAAACGCAGCTATCTAACAGAACGGTTGTCAATGTGTGCACTCAACTTCCAGAGTTAAACCCGTGTGTGGATTCAGCAGTCTGCAGAGACTTTCTCTGCAGAGTCCCAAAACAGGCGTTTTCAGCCCATTACCGGCATATGGAAGAAACAGCAGTAAGCACAGGGAAATATCTGCTTCTAAATCCAAAACGCAGCTATCTAACAGAACGGTTGTCAATGTGTGCACTCAACTTCCAGAGTTAAACCCGTGTGTGGATTCAGCAGTCTGCAAACACTTTCTCTGCAGAGTCCCAAAACAGGCGTTTTCAGCCCATTACCGGCATATGGAAGAAACAGCAGTAAGCACAGGGAAATATCTGCTTCTAAATCCAAAACGCAGCTATCTAACAGAACGGTTGTCAATGTGTGCACTCAACTTCCAGAGTTAAACCCGTGTGTGGATTCAGCAGTCTGCAAACACTTTCTCTGCAGAGTCCCAAAACAGGCGTTTTCAGCCCATTACCGGCATATGGAAGAAACAGCATAAGAACAGGGAAATATCTGCTTCTAAATCCAAAACGCAGCTATCTAACAGAACGGTTGTCAATGTGTGCACTCAACTTCCAGAGTTAAACCCGTGTGTGGATTCAGCAGTCTGCAGAGACTTTCTCTGCAGAGTCCCAAAACAGGCGTTTTCAGCCCATTACCGGCATATGGAAGAAACAGCAGTAAGCACAGGGAAATATCTGCTTCTAAATCCAAAACGCAGCTATCTAACAGAACGGTTGTCAATGTGTGCACTCAACTTCCAGAGTTAAACCCGTGTGTGGATTCAGCAGTCTGCAAACACTTTCTCTGCAGAGTCCCAAAACAGGCGTTTTCAGCCCATTACCGGCATATGGAAGAAGCAGCAGTAAGCACAGGGAAATATCTGCTTCTAAATCCAAAACGCAGCTATCTAACAGAACGGTTGTCAATGTGTGCACTCAACTTCCAGAGTTAAACCCGTGTGTGGATTCAGCAGTCTGCAAACAGTTTCTCTGCAGAGTCCCCAAACAGGCGTTTTCAGCCCATTACCGGCATATGGAAGAAACAGCAGTAAGCACAGGGAAATATCTGCTTCTAAATCCAAAACGCAGCTATCTAACAGAACGGTTGTCAATGTGTGCACTCAACTTCCAGAGTTAAACCCGTGTGTGGATTCAGCAGTCTGCAAACACTTTCTCTGCAGAGTCCCAAAACAGGCGTTTTCAGCCCATTACCGGCATATGGAAGAAACAGCATAAGAACAGGGAAATATCTGCTTCTAAATCCAAAACGCAGCTATCTAACAGAACGGTTGTCAATGTGTGCACTCAACTTCCAGAGTTAAACCCGTGTGTGGATTCAGCAGTCTGCAGAGACTTTCTCTGCAGAGTCCCAAAACAGGCGTTTTCAGCCCATTACCGGCATATGGAAGAAACAGCAGTAAGCACAGGGAAATATCTGCTTCTAAATCCAAAACGCAGCTATCTAACAGAACGGTTGTCAATGTGTGCACTCAACTTCCAGAGTTAAACCCGTGTGTGGATTCAGCAGTCTGCAAACACTTTCTCTGCAGAGTCCCAAAACAGGCGTTTTCAGCCCATTACCGGCATATGGAAGAAGCAGCAGTAAGCACAGGGAAATATCTGCTTCTAAATCCAAAAGGCAGCTATCTAACAGAACGGTTGTCAATGTGTGCACTCAACTTCCAGAGTTAAACCCGTGTGTGGATTCAGCAGTCTGCAGAGACTTTCTCTGCAGAGTCCCAAAACAGGCGTTTTCAGCCCATTACCGGCATATGGAAGAAACAGCAGTAAGCACAGGGAAATATCTGCTTCTAAATCCAAAACGCAGCTATCTAACAGAACGGTTGTCAATGTGTGCACTCAACTTCCAGAGTTAAACCCGTGTGTGGATTCAGCAGCCTGCAGAGACTTTCTCTGCAGAGTCCCAAAACAGGCGTTTTCAGCCCATTACCGGCATATGGAAGAAACAGCAGTAAGCACAGGGAAATATCTGCTTCTAAATCCAAAACGCAGCTATCTAACAGAACGGTTGTCAATGTGTGCACTCAACTTCCAGAGTTAAACCCGTGTGTGGATTCAGCAGTCTGCAAACACTTTCTCTGCAGAGTCCCAAAACAGGCGTTTTCAGCCCATTACCGGCATATGGAAGAAACAGCAGTAAGCACAGGGAAATATCTGCTTCTAAATCCAAAACGCAGCTATCTAACAGAACGGTTGTCAATGTGTGCACTCAACTTCCAGAGTTAAACCCGTGTGTGGATTCAGCAGTCTGCAGAGACTTTCTCTGCAGAGTCCCAAAACAGGCGTTTTCAGCCCATTACCGGCATATGGAAGAAACAGCAGTAAGCACAGGGAAATATCTGCTTCTAAATCCAAAACGCAGCTATCTAACAGAACGGTTGTCAATGTGTGCACTCAACTTCCAGAGTTAAACCCGTGTGTGGATTCAGCAGTCTGCAGAGACTTTCTTTGCAGAGTCCCAAAACAGGCGTTTTCAGCCCATTACCGGCATATGGAAGAAACAGCAGTAAGCACAGGGAAATATCAGCTTCTAAATCCAAAACGCAGCTATATAACAGAACGGTTGTCAATGTGTGCACTCAACTTCCAGAGTTAAACCCGTGTGTGGATTCAGCAGTCTGCAAACACTTTCTCTGCAGAGTCCCAAAACAGGCGTTTTCAGCCCATTACCGGCATATGGAAGAAACAGCAGTAAGCACAGGGAAATATCTGCTTCTAAATCCAAAACGCAGCTATCTAACAGAACGGTTGTCAATGTGTGCACTCAACTTCCAGAGTTAAACCCGTGTGTGGATTCAGCAGTCTGCAGAGACTTTCTCTGCAGAGTCCCAAAACAGGCGTTTTCAGCCCATTACCGGCATATGGAAGAAACAGCAGTAAGCACAGGGAAATATCTGCTTCTAAATCCAAAACGCAGCTATCTAACAGAACGGTTGTCAATGTGTGCACTCAACTTCCAGAGTTAAACCCGTGTGTGGATTCAGCAGTCTGCAAACACTTTCTCTGCAGAGTCCCAAAACAGGCGTTTTCAGCCCATTACCGGCATATGGAAGAAACAGCAGTAAGCACAGGGAAATATCTGCTTCTAAATCCAAAACGCAGCTATCTAACAGAACGGTTGTCAATGTGTGCACTCAACTTCCAGAGTTAAACCCGTGTGTGGATTCAGCAGTCTGCAAACACTTTCTCTGCAGAGTCCCAAAACAGGCGTTTTCAGCCCATTACCGGCATATGGAAGAAACAGCATAAGAACAGGGAAATATCTGCTTCTAAATCCAAAACGCAGCTATCTAACAGAACGGTTGTCAATGTGTGCACTCAACTTCCAGAGTTAAACCCGTGTGTGGATTCAGCAGTCTGCAGAGACTTTCTCTGCAGAGTCCCAAAACAGGCGTTTTCAGCCCATTACCGGCATATGGAAGAAACAGCAGTAAGCACAGGGAAATATCTGCTTCTAAATCCAAAACGCAGCTATCTAACAGAACGGTTGTCAATGTGTGCACTCAACTTCCAGAGTTAAACCCGTGTGTGGATTCAGCAGTCTGCAAACACTTTCTCTGCAGAGTCCCAAAACAGGCGTTTTCAGCCCATTACCGGCATATGGAAGAAGCAGCAGTAAGCACAGGGAAATATCTGCTTCTAAATCCAAAACGCAGCTATCTAACAGAACGGTTGTCAATGTGTGCACTCAACTTCCAGAGTTAAACCCGTGTGTGGATTCAGCAGTCTGCAGAGACTTTCTCTGCAGAGTCCCAAAACAGGCGTTTTCAGCCCATTACCGGCATATGGAAGAAACAGCAGTAAGCACAGGGAAATATCTGCTTCTAAATCCAAAACGCAGCTATCTAACAGAACGGTTGTCAATGTGTGCACTCAACTTCCAGAGTTAAACCCGTGTGTGGATTCAGCAGCCTGCAGAGACTTTCTCTGCAGAGTCCCAAAACAGGCGTTTTCAGCCCATTACCGGCATATGGAAGAAACAGCAGTAAGCACAGGGAAATATCTGCTTCTAAATCCAAAACGCAGCTATCTAACAGAACGGTTGTCAATGTGTGCACTCAACTTCCAGAGTTAAACCCGTGTGTGGATTCAGCAGTCTGCAAACACTTTCTCTGCAGAGTCCCAAAACAGGCGTTTTCAGCCCATTACCGGCATATGGAAGAAACAGCAGTAAGCACAGGGAAATATCTGCTTCTAAATCCAAAACGCAGCTATCTAACAGAACGGTTGTCAATGTGTGCACTCAACTTCCAGAGTTAAACCCGTGTGTGGATTCAGCAGTCTGCAGAGACTTTCTCTGCAGAGTCCCAAAACAGGCGTTTTCAGCCCATTACCGGCATATGGAAGAAACAGCAGTAAGCACAGGGAAATATCTGCTTCTAAATCCAAAACGCAGCTATCTAACAGAACGGTTGTCAATGTGTGCACTCAACTTCCAGAGTTAAACCCGTGTGTGGATTCAGCAGTCTGCAGAGACTTTCTATGCAGAGTCCCAAAACAGGCGTTTTCAGCCCATTACCGGCATATGGAAGAAACAGCAGTAAGCACAGGGAAATATCAGCTTCTAAATCCAAAACGCAGCTATCTAACAGAACGGTTGTCAATGTGTGCACTCAACTTCCAGAGTTAAACCCGTGTGTGGATTCAGCAGTCTGCAAACACTTTCTCTGCAGAGTCCCAAAACAGGCGTTTTCAGCCCATTACCGGCATATGGAAGAAACAGCAGTAAGCACAGGGAAATATCTGCTTCTAAATCCAAAACGCAGCTATCTAACAGAACGGTTGTCAATGTGTGCACTCAACTTCCAGCGTTAAACCCGTGTGTGGATTCAGCAGTCTGCAGAGACTTTCTCTGCAGAGTCCCAAAACAGGCGTTTTCAGCCCATTACCGGCATATGGAAGAAACAGCAGTAAGCACAGGGAAATATCTGCTTCTAAATCCAAAACGCAGCTATCTAACAGAACGGTTGTCAATGTGTGCACTCAACTTCCAGAGTTAAACCCGTGTGTGGATTCAGCAGTCTGCAAACACTTTCTCTGCAGAGTCCCAAAACAGGCGTTTTCAGCCCATTACCGGCATATGGAAGAAACAGCAGTAAGCACAGGGAAATATCTGCTTCTAAATCCAAAACGCAGCTATCTAACAGAACGGTTGTCAATGTGTGCACTCAACTTCCAGAGTTAAACCCGTGTGTGGATTCAGCAGTCTGCAGAGACTTTCTCTGCAGAGTCCCAAAACTGGCGTTTTCAGCCCATTACCGGCATACGGAAGAAACAGCAGTAAGCACAGGGAAATATCTGCTTCGAAATCCAAAACGCAGCTATCTAACAGAACGGTTGTCAATGTGTGCACTCAACTTCCAGAGTTAAACCCGTGTGTGGATTCAGCAGTCTGCAGAGACTTTCTCTGCAGAGTCCCAAAACAGGCGTTTTCAGCCCATTACCGGCATATGGAAGAAACAGCAGTAAGCACAGGGAAATATCTGCTTCTAAATCCAAAACGCAGCTATCTAACAGAACGGTTGTCAATGTGTGCACTCAACTTCCAGAGTTAAACCCGTGTGTGGATTCAGCAGTCTGCAGAGACTTTCTCTGCAGAGTCCCAAAACAGGCGTTTTCAGCCCATTACCGGCATATGGAAGAAACAGCAGTAAGCACAGGGAAATATCTGCTTCTAAATCCAAAACGCAGCTATCTAACAGAACGGTTGTCAATGTGTGCACTCAACTTCCAGAGTTAAACCCGTGTGTGGATTCAGCAGTCTGCAGAGACTTTCTCTGCAGAGTCCCAAAACAGGCATTTTCAGCCCATTACCGGCATATGGAAGAAACAGCAGTAAGCACAGGGAAATATCTGCTTCTAAATCCAAAACGCAGCTATCTAACAGAACGGTTGTCAATGTGTGCACTCAACTTCCAGAGTTAAACCCGTGTGTGGATTCAGCAGTCTGCAGAGACTTTCTCTGCAGAGTCCCAAAACAGGCGTTTTCAGCCCATTACCGGCATATGGAAGAAACAGCAGTAAGCACAGGGAAATATCTGCTTCTAAATCCAAAACGCAGCTATCTAACAGAACGGATGTCAATGTGTGCACTCAACTTCCAGAGTTAAAACCGTGTGTGGATTCAGCAGTCTGCAGAGACTTTCTCTGCAGAGTCCCAAAACAGGCGTTTTCAGCCCATTATCGGCATATGGAAGAAACAGCAGTAAGCACAGGGAAATATCTGCTTCTAAATCCAAAACGCAGCTATCTAACAGAACGGTTGTCAATGTGTACACTCAATTTCCAGAGTTAAACCCGTGTGTGGATTCAGCAGTCTGCAGAGGCTTTCTCTGCAGAGTCCCAAAACAGGCATTTTCAGCCCTTTACCGGCATATGGAAGAAACAGCAGTAAGCACAGGGAAATATCTGCTTCTAAATCCAAAACGCAGCTATCTAACAGAACGGTTGTCAATGTGTGCACTCAACTTCCAGAGTTAAACCGGTGTGGATTCAGCAGTCTGCAGAGACTTTCTCTGCAGAGTCCCAAAACAGGCATTTTCAGCCGATTACCGGCATATGGAAGAAACAGCAGTAAGCACAGGGAAATATCTGCTTCTAAATCCAAAACGCAGCTATCTAACAGAACGGTTGTCAATGTGTGCACTCAACTTCCAGAGTTAAACCCGTGTGTGGATTCAGCAGTCTGCAGAGACTTTCTCTGCAGAGTCCCAAAACAGGCGTTTTCAGCCCATTACCGGCATATGGAAGAAACAGCAGTAAGCACAGGGAAATATCTGCTTCTAAATCCAAAACGCAGCTATCTAACAGAACGGTTGTCAATGTGTGCACTCAACTTCCAGAGTTAAACCCGTGTGTGGATTCAGCAGTCTGCAAACACTTTCTCTGCAGAGTCCCAAAACAGGCGTTTTCAGCCCATTACCGGCGTATGGAAGAAACAGCTGTAAGCACAGGGAAATATCTGCTTCTAAATCCAAAACGCAGCTATCTAACAGAACGGTTGTCAATGTGTGCACTCAACTTCCAGAGTTAAACCCGTGTGTGGATTCAGCAGTCTGCAGAGACTTTCTCTGCAGAGTCCCAAAACAGGCGTTTTCAGCCCATTACCGGCATATGGAAGAAACAGCAGTAAGCACAGGGAAATATCTGCTTCTAAATCCAAAACGCAGCTATCTAACAGAACGGTTGTCAATGTGTGCACTCAACTTCCAGAGTTAAACCCGTGTGTGGATTCAGCAGTCTGCAAACAGTTTCTCTGCAGAGTCACAAAACAGGCGTTTTCAGCCCATTACCGGCATATGGAAGAAACAGCAGTAAGCACAGGGAAATATCTGCTTCTAAATCCAAAACGCAGCTATCTAACAGAACGGTTGTCAATGTGTGCACTCAACTTCCAGAGTTAAACCCGTGTGTGGATTCAGCAGTCTGCAAACACTTTCTCTGCAGAGTCCCAAAACAGGCGTTTTCAGCCCATTACCGGCATATGGAAGAAACAGCAGTAAGCACAGGGAAATATCTGCTTCTAAATCCAAAACGCAGCTATCTAACAGAACGGTTGTCAATGTGTGCACTCAACTTCCAGAGTTAAACCCGTGTGTGGATTCAGCAGTCTGCAAACAGTTTCTCTGCAGAGTCCCAAAACAGGCGTTTTCAGCCCATTACCGGCATATGGAAGAAACAGCAGTAAGCACAGGGAAATATCTGCTTCTAAATCCAAAACGCAGCTATCTAACAGAACGGTTGTCAATGTGTGCACTCAACTTCCAGAGTTAAACCCGTGTGTGGATTCAGCAGTCTGCAAACACTTTCTCTGCAGAGTCCCAAAACAGGCGTTTTCAGCCCATTACCGGCATATGGAAGAAACAGCATAAGAACAGGGAAATATCTGCTTCTAAATCCAAAACGCAGCTATCTAACAGAACGGTTGTCAATGTGTGCACTCAACTTCCAGAGTTAAACCCGTGTGTGGATTCAGCAGTCTGCAGAGACTTTCTCTGCAGAGTCCCAAAACAGGCGTTTTCAGCCCATTACCGGCATATGGAAGAAACAGCAGTAAGCACAGGGAAATATCTGCTTCTAAATCCAAAACGCAGCTATCTAACAGAACGGTTGTCAATGTGTGCACTCAACTTCCAGAGTTAAACCCGTGTGTGGATTCAGCAGTCTGCAAACACTTTCTCTGCAGAGTCCCAAAACAGGCGTTTTCAGCCCATTACCGGCATATGGAAGAAGCAGCAGTAAGCACAGGGAAATATCTGCTTCTAAATCCAAAACGCAGCTATCTAACAGAACGGTTGTCAATGTGTGCACTCAACTTCCAGAGTTAAACCCGTGTGTGGATTCAGCAGTCTGCAGAGACTTTCTCTGCAGAGTCCCAAAACAGGCGTTTTCAGCCCATTACCGGCATATGGAAGAAACAGCAGTAAGCACAGGGAAATATCTGCTTCTAAATCCAAAACGCAGCTATCTAACAGAACGGTTGTCAATGTGTGCACTCAACTTCCAGAGTTAAACCCGTGTGTGGATTCAGCAGCCTGCAGAGACTTTCTCTGCAGAGTCCCAAAACAGGCGTTTTCAGCCCATTACCGGCATATGGAAGAAACAGCAGTAAGCACAGGGAAATATCTGCTTCTAAATCCAAAACGCAGCTATCTAACAGAACGGTTGTCAATGTGTGCACTCAACTTCCAGAGTTAAACCCGTGTGTGGATTCAGCAGTCTGCAAACACTTTCTCTGCAGAGTCCCAAAACAGGCGTTTTCAGCCCATTACCGGCATATGGAAGAAACAGCAGTAAGCACAGGGAAATATCTGCTTCTAAATCCAAAACGCAGCTATCTAACAGAACGGTTGTCAATGTGTGCACTCAACTTCCAGAGTTAAACCCGTGTGTGGATTCAGCAGTCTGCAGAGACTTTCTCTGCAGAGTCCCAAAACAGGCGTTTTCAGCCCATTACCGGCATATGGAAGAAACAGCAGTAAGCACAGGGAAATATCTGCTTCTAAATCCAAAACGCAGCTATCTAACAGAACGGTTGTCAATGTGTGCACTCAACTTCCAGAGTTAAACCCGTGTGTGGATTCAGCAGTCTGCAGAGACTTTCTATGCAGAGTCCCAAAACAGGCGTTTTCAGCCCATTACCGGCATATGGAAGAAACAGCAGTAAGCACAGGGAAATATCAGCTTCTAAATCCAAAACGCAGCTATCTAACAGAACGGTTGTCAATGTGTGCACTCAACTTCCAGAGTTAAACCCGTGTGTGGATTCAGCAGTCTGCAAACACTTTCTCTGCAGAGTCCCAAAACAGGCGTTTTCAGCCCATTACCGGCATATGGAAGAAACAGCAGTAAGCACAGGGAAATATCTGCTTCTAAATCCAAAACGCAGCTATCTAACAGAACGGTTGTCAATGTGTGCACTCAACTTCCAGAGTTAAACCCGTGTGTGGATTCAGCAGTCTGCAGAGACTTTCTCTGCAGAGTCCCAAAACAGGCGTTTTCAGCCCATTACCGGCATATGGAAGAAACAGCAGTAAGCACAGGGAAATATCTGCTTCTAAATCCAAAACGCAGCTATCTAACAGAACGGTTGTCAATGTGTGCACTCAACTTCCAGAGTTAAACCCGTGTGTGGATTCAGCAGTCTGCAAACACTTTCTCTGCAGAGTCCCAAAACAGGCGTTTTCAGCCCATTACCGGCATATGGAAGAAACAGCAGTAAGCACAGGGAAATATCTGCTTCTAAATCCAAAACGCAGCTATCTAACAGAACGGTTGTCAATGTGTGCACTCAACTTCCAGAGTTAAACCCGTGTGTGGATTCAGCAGTCTGCAAACACTTTCTCTGCAGAGTCCCAAAACAGGCGTTTTCAGCCCATTACCGGCATATGGAAGAAACAGCATAAGAACAGGGAAATATCTGCTTCTAAATCCAAAACGCAGCTATCTAACAGAACGGTTGTCAATGTGTGCACTCAACTTCCAGAGTTAAACCCGTGTGTGGATTCAGCAGTCTGCAGAGACTTTCTCTGCAGAGTCCCAAAACAGGCGTTTTCAGCCCATTACCGGCATATGGAAGAAACAGCAGTAAGCACAGGGAAATATCTGCTTCTAAATCCAAAACGCAGCTATCTAACAGAACGGTTGTCAATGTGTGCACTCAACTTCCAGAGTTAAACCCGTGTGTGGATTCAGCAGTCTGCAAACACTTTCTCTGCAGAGTCCCAAAACAGGCGTTTTCAGCCCATTACCGGCATATGGAAGAAGCAGCAGTAAGCACAGGGAAATATCTGCTTCTAAATCCAAAACGCAGCTATCTAACAGAACGGTTGTCAATGTGTGCACTCAACTTCCAGAGTTAAACCCGTGTGTGGATTCAGCAGTCTGCAGAGACTTTCTCTGCAGAGTCCCAAAACAGGCGTTTTCAGCCCATTACCGGCATATGGAAGAAACAGCAGTAAGCACAGGGAAATATCTGCTTCTAAATCCAAAACGCAGCTATCTAACAGAACGGTTGTCAATGTGTGCACTCAACTTCCAGAGTTAAACCCGTGTGTGGATTCAGCAGCCTGCAGAGACTTTCTCTGCAGAGTCCCAAAACAGGCGTTTTCAGCCCATTACCGGCATATGGAAGAAACAGCAGTAAGCACAGGGAAATATCTGCTTCTAAATCCAAAACGCAGCTATCTAACAGAACGGTTGTCAATGTGTGCACTCAACTTCCAGAGTTAAACCCGTGTGTGGATTCAGCAGTCTGCAAACACTTTCTCTGCAGAGTCCCAAAACAGGCGTTTTCAGCCCATTACCGGCATATGGAAGAAACAGCAGTAAGCACAGGGAAATATCTGCTTCTAAATCCAAAACGCAGCTATCTAACAGAACGGTTGTCAATGTGTGCACTCAACTTCCAGAGTTAAACCCGTGTGTGGATTCAGCAGTCTGCAGAGACTTTCTCTGCAGAGTCCCAAAACAGGCGTTTTCAGCCCATTACCGGCATATGGAAGAAACAGCAGTAAGCACAGGGAAATATCTGCTTCTAAATCCAAAACGCAGCTATCTAACAGAACGGTTGTCAATGTGTGCACTCAACTTCCAGAGTTAAACCCGTGTGTGGATTCAGCAGTCTGCAGAGACTTTCTATGCAGAGTCCCAAAACAGGCGTTTTCAGCCCATTACCGGCATATGGAAGAAACAGCAGTAAGCACAGGGAAATATCAGCTTCTAAATCCAAAACGCAGCTATCTAACAGAACGGTTGTCAATGTGTGCACTCAACTTCCAGAGTTAAACCCGTGTGTGGATTCAGCAGTCTGCAAACACTTTCTCTGCAGAGTCCCAAAACAGGCGTTTTCAGCCCATTACCGGCATATGGAAGAAACAGCAGTAAGCACAGGGAAATATCTGCTTCTAAATCAAAAACGCAGCTATCTAACAGAACGGTTGTCAATGTGTGCACTCAACTTCCAGCGTTAAACCCGTGTGTGGATTCAGCAGTCTGCAGAGACTTTCTCTGCAGAGTCCCAAAACAGGCGTTTTCAGCCCATTACCGGCATATGGAAGAAACAGCAGTAAGCACAGGGAAATATCTGCTTCTAAATCCAAAACGCAGCTATCTAACAGAACGGTTGTCAATGTGTGCACTCAACTTCCAGAGTTAAACCCGTGTGTGGATTCAGCAGTCTGCAAACACTTTCTCTGCAGAGTCCCAAAACAGGCGTTTTCAGCCCATTACCGGCATATGGAAGAAACAGCAGTAAGCACAGGGAAATATCTGCTTCTAAATCCAAAACGCAGCTATCTAACAGAACGGTTGTCAATGTGTGCACTCAACTTCCAGAGTTAAACCCGTGTGTGGATTCAGCAGTCTGCAGAGACTTTCTCTGCAGAGTCCCAAAACTGGCGTTTTCAGCCCATTACCGGCATACGGAAGAAACAGCAGTAAGCACAGGGAAATATCTGCTTCGAAATCCAAAACGCAGCTATCTAACAGAACGGTTGTCAATGTGTGCACTCAACTTCCAGAGTTAAACCCGTGTGTGGATTCAGCAGCCTGCAGAGACTTTCTCTGCAGAGTCCCAAAACAGGCGTTTTCAGCCCATTACCGGCATATGGAAGAAACAGCAGTAAGCACAGGGAAATATCTGCTTCTAAATCCAAAACGCAGCTATCTAACAGAACGGTTGTCAATGTGTGCACTCAACTTCCAGAGTTAAACCCGTGTGTGGATTCAGCAGTCTGCAGAGACTTTCTCTGCAGAGTCCCAAAACAGGCGTTTTCAGCCCATTACCGGCATATGGAAGAAACAGCAGTAAGCACAGGGAAATATCTGCTTCTAAATCCAAAACGCAGCTATCTAACAGAACGGTTGTCAATGTGTGCACTCAACTTCCAGAGTTAAACCCGTGTGTGGATTCAGCAGTCTGCAGAGACTTTCTCTGCAGAGTCCCAAAACAGGCATTTTCAGCCCATTACCGGCATATGGAAGAAACAGCAGTAAGCACAGGGAAATATCTGCTTCTAAATCCAAAACGCAGCTATCTAACAGAACGGTTGTCAATGTGTGCACTCAACTTCCAGAGTTAAACCCGTGTGTGGATTCAGCAGTCTGCAGAGACTTTCTCTGCAGAGTCCCAAAACAGGCGTTTTCAGCCCATTACCGGCATATGGAAGAAACAGCAGTAAGCACAGGGAAATATCTGCTTCTAAATCCAAAACGCAGCTATCTAACAGAACGGATGTCAATGTGTGCACTCAACTTCCAGAGTTAAAACCGTGTGTGGATTCAGCAGTCTGCAGAGACTTTCTCTGCAGAGTCCCAAAACAGGCGTTTTCAGCCCATTATCGGCATATGGAAGAAACAGCAGTAAGCACAGGGAAATATCTGCTTCTAAATCCAAAACGCAGCTATCTAACAGAACGGTTGTCAATGTGTACACTCAACTTCCAGAGTTAAACCCGTGTGTGGATTCAGCAGTCTGCAGAGGCTTTCTCTGCAGAGTCCCAAAACAGGCATTTTCAGCCCTTTACCGGCATATGGAAGAAACAGCAGTAAGCACAGGGAAATATCTGCTTCTAAATCCAAAACGCAGCTATCTAACAGAACGGTTGTCAATGTGTGCACTCAACTTCCAGAGTTAAACCGGTGTGGATTCAGCAGTCTGCAGAGACTTTCTCTGCAGAGTCCCAAAACAGGCATTTTCAGCCGATTACCGTCATATGGAAGAAACAGCAGTAAGCACAGGGAAATATCTGCTTCTAAATCCAAAACGCAGCTATCTAACAGAACGGTTGTCAATGTGTGCACTCAACTTCCAGAGTTAAACCCGTGTGTGGATTCAGCAGTCTGCAGAGACTTTCTCTGCAGAGTCCCAAAACAGGCGTTTTCAGCCCATTACCGGCATATGGAAGAAACAGCAGTAAGCACAGGGAAATATCTGCTTCTAAATCCAAAACGCAGCTATCTAACAGAACGGTTGTCAATGTGTGCACTCAACTTCCAGAGTTAAACCCGTGTGTGGATTCAGCAGTCTGCAAACACTTTCTCTGCAGAGTCACAAAACAGGCGTTTTCAGCCCATTACCGGCGTATGGAAGAAACAGCTGTAAGCACTGGGAAATATCTGCTTCTAAATCCAAAACGCAGCTATCTAACAGAACGGTTGTCAATGTGTGCACTCAACTTCCAGAGTTAAACCCGTGTGTGGATTCAGCAGTCTGCAGAGACTTTCTCTGCAGAGTCCCAAAACAGGCGTTTTCAGCCCATTACCGGCATATGGAAGAAACAGGAGTAAGCACAGGGAAATATCTGCTTCTAAATCCAAAACGCAGCTATCTAACAGAACGGTTGTCAATGTGTGCACTCAACTTCCAGAGTTAAACCCGTGTGTGGATTCAGCAGTCTGCAGAGACTTTCTCTGCAGACTCCCAAAACAGGCGTTTTCAGCCCATTACCGGCATATGGAAGAAACAGCAGTAAGCACAGGGAAATATCTGCTTCTAAATCCAAAACGCAGCTATCTAACAGAACGGTTGTCAATGTGTGCACTCAACTTCCAGAGTTAAACCCGTGTGTGGATTCAGCAGTCTGCAAACACTTTCTCTGCAGAGTCCCAAAACAGGCGTTTTCAGCCCATTACCGGCATATGGAAGAAACAGCAGTAAGCACAGGGAAATATCTGCTTCTAAATCCAAAACGCAGCTATCTAACAGAACGGTTGTCAATGTGTGCACTCAACTTCCAGAGTTAAACCCGTGTGTGGGTTCAGCAGTCTGCAGAGACTTTCTCTGCAGAGTCCCAAAACAGGCATTTTCAGCCCATTACCGGCATATGGAAGAAACAGCAGTAAGCACAGGGAAATACCTGCTTCTAAATCCAAAACGCAGCTATCTAACAGAACGGTTGTCAATGTGTGCACTCAACTTCCAGAGTTAAACCCGTGTGTGGATTCAGCAGTCTGCAGAGACTTTCTCTGCAGAGTCCCAAAACAGGCGTTTTCAGCCCATTACCGGCATATGGAAGAAACAGCAGTAAGCACAGGGAAATATCTGCTTCTAAATCCAAAACGCAGCTATCTAACAGAACGGTTGTCAATGTGTGCACTCAACTTCCAGAGTTAATCCCGTGTGTGGATTCAGCAGTCTGCAAACACTTTCTCTGCAGAGTCCCAAAACAGGCGTTTTCAGCCCATTACCGGCATATGGAAGAAACAGCAGTAAGCACAGGGAAATATCTGCTTCTAAATCCACAACGCAGCTATCTAACAGAACGGTTGTCAATGTGTGCACTCAACTTCCAGAGTTAAACCCATGTGTGGATTCGGCAGTCTGCAGAGACTTTCTCTGCAGAGTCCCAAAACAGGCGTTTTCAGCCCATTACCGGCATATGGAAGAAACAGCAGTAAGCACAGGGAAATATCTGCTTCTAAATCCAAAACGCAGCTATCTAACAGAACGGTTGTCAATGTGTGCACTCAACTTCCAGAGTTAAACCCGTGTGTGGATTCAGCAGTCTGCAGAGACTTTCTCTGCAGAGTCCCAAAACAGGCGTTTTCAGCCCATTACCGGCATATGGAAGAAACAGCAGTAAGCACAGGGAAATATCTGCTTCTAAATCCAAAACGCAGCTATCTAACAGAACGGTTGTCAATGTGTGCACTCAACTTCCAGAGTTAAACCCGTGTGTGGATTCAGCAGTCTGCAGAGACTTTCTATGCAGAGTCCCAAAACAGGCGTTTTCAGCCCATTACCGGCATATGGAAGAAACAGCAGTAAGCACAGGGAAATATCAGCTTCTAAATCCAAAACGCAGCTATCTAACAGAACGGTTGTCAATGTGTGCACTCAACTTCCAGAGTTAAACCCGTGTGTGGATTCAGCAGTCTGCAAACACTTTCTCTGCAGAGTCCCAAAACAGGCGTTTTCAGCCCATTACCGGCATATGGAAGAAACAGCAGTAAGCACAGGGAAATATCTGCTTCTAAATCCAAAACGCAGCTATCTAACAGAACGGTTGTCAATGTGTGCACTCAACTTCCAGAGTTAAACCCGTGTGTGGATTCAGCAGTCTGCAGAGACTTTCTATGCAGAGTCCCAAAACAGGCGTTTTCAGCCCATTACCGGCATATGGAAGAAACAGCAGTAAGCACAGGGAAATATCAGCTTCTAAATCCAAAACGCAGCTATCTAACAGAACGGTTGTCAATGTGTGCACTCAACTTCCAGAGTTAAACCCGTGTGTGGATTCAGCAGTCTGCAAACACTTTCTCTGCAGAGTCCCAAAACAGGCGTTTTCAGCCCATTACCGGCATATGGAAGAAACAGCAGTAAGCACAGGGAAATATCTGCTTCTAAATCAAAAACGCAGCTATCTAACAGAACGGTTGTCAATGTGTGCACTCAACTTCCAGCGTTAAACCCGTGTGTGGATTCAGCAGTCTGCAGAGACTTTCTCTGCAGAGTCCCAAAACAGGCGTTTTCAGCCCATTACCGGCATATGGAAGAAACAGCAGTAAGCACAGGGAAATATCTGCTTCTAAATCCAAAACGCAGCTATCTAACAGAACGGTTGTCAATGTGTGCACTCAACTTCCAGAGTTAAACCCGTGTGTGGATTCAGCAGTCTGCAAACACTTTCTCTGCAGAGTCCCAAAACAGGCGTTTTCAGCCCATTACCGGCATATGGAAGAAACAGCAGTAAGCACAGGGAAATATCTGCTTCTAAATCCAAAACGCAGCTATCTAACAGAACGGTTGTCAATGTGTGCACTCAACTTCCAGAGTTAAACCCGTGTGTGGATTCAGCAGTCTGCAGAGACTTTCTCTGCAGAGTCCCAAAACTGGCGTTTTCAGCCCATTACCGGCATACGGAAGAAACAGCAGTAAGCACAGGGAAATATCTGCTTCTAAATCCAAAACGCAGCTATCTAACAGAACGGTTGTCAATGTGTGCACTCAACTTCCAGAGTTAAACCGGTGTGGATTCAGCAGTCTGCAGAGACTTTCTCTGCAGAGTCCCAAAACAGGCATTTTCAGCCGATTACCGGCATATGGAAGAAACAGCAGTAAGCACAGGGAAATATCTGCTTCTAAATCCAAAACGCAGCTATCTAACAGAACGGTTGTCAATGTGTGCACTCAACTTCCAGAGTTAAACCCGTGTGTGGATTCAGCAGTCTGCAGAGACTTTCTCTGCAGAGTCCCAAAACAGGCGTTTTCAGCCCATTACCGGCATATGGAAGAAACAGCAGTAAGCACAGGGAAATATCTGCTTCTAAATCCAAAACGCAGCTATCTAACAGAACGGTTGTCAATGTGTGCACTCAACTTCCAGAGTTAAACCCGTGTGTGGATTCAGCAGTCTGCAAACACTTTCTCTGCAGAGTCCCAAAACAGGCGTTTTCAGCCCATTACCGGCGTATGGAAGAAACAGCTGTAAGCACAGGGAAATATCTGCTTCTAAATCCAAAACGCAGCTATCTAACAGAACGGTTGTCAATGTGTGCACTCAACTTCCAGAGTTAAACCCGTGTGTGGATTCAGCAGTCTGCAGAGACTTTCTCTGCAGAGTCCCAAAACAGGCGTTTTCAGCCCATTACCGGCATATGGAAGAAACAGCAGTAAGCACAGGGAAATATCTGCTTCTAAATCCAAAACGCAGCTATCTAACAGAACGGTTGTCAGTGTGTGCACTCAACTTCCAGAGTTAAACCCGTGTGTGGATTCAGCAGTCTGCAAACAGTTTCTCTGCAGAGTCACAAAACAGGCGTTTTCAGCCCATTACCGGCATATGGAAGAAACAGCAGTAAGCACAGGGAAATATCTGCTTCTAAATCCAAAACGCAGCTATCTAACAGAACGGTTGTCAATGTGTGCACTCAACTTCCAGAGTTAAACCCGTGTGTGGATTCAGCAGTCTGCAAACACTTTCTCTGCAGAGTCCCAAAACAGGCGTTTTCAGCCCATTACCGGCATATGGAAGAAACAGCAGTAAGCACAGGGAAATATCTGCTTCTAAATCCAAAACGCAGCTATCTAACAGAACGGTTGTCAATGTGTGCACTCAACTTCCAGAGTTAAACCCGTGTGTGGATTCAGCAGTCTGCAAACAGTTTCTCTGCAGAGTCCCAAAACAGGCGTTTTCAGCCCATTACCGGCATATGGAAGAAACAGCAGTAAGCACAGGGAAATATCTGCTTCTAAATCCAAAACGCAGCTATCTAACAGAACGGTTGTCAATGTGTGCACTCAACTTCCAGAGTTAAACCCGTGTGTGGATTCAGCAGTCTGCAAACACTTTCTCTGCAGAGTCCCAAAACAGGCGTTTTCAGCCCATTACCGGCATATGGAAGAAACAGCATAAGAACAGGGAAATATCTGCTTCTAAATCCAAAACGCAGCTATCTAACAGAACGGTTGTCAATGTGTGCACTCAACTTCCAGAGTTAAACCCGTGTGTGGATTCAGCAGTCTGCAGAGACTTTCTCTGCAGAGTCCCAAAACAGGCGTTTTCAGCCCATTACCGGCATATGGAAGAAACAGCAGTAAGCACAGGGAAATATCTGCTTCTAAATCCAAAACGCAGCTATCTAACAGAACGGTTGTCAATGTGTGCACTCAACTTCCAGAGTTAAACCCGTGTGTGGATTCAGCAGTCTGCAAACACTTTCTCTGCAGAGTCCCAAAACAGGCGTTTTCAGCCCATTACCGGCATATGGAAGAAGCAGCAGTAAGCACAGGGAAATATCTGCTTCTAAATCCAAAACGCAGCTATCTAACAGAACGGTTGTCAATGTGTGCACTCAACTTCCAGAGTTAAACCCGTGTGTGGATTCAGCAGTCTGCAGAGACTTTCTCTGCAGAGTCCCAAAACAGGCGTTTTCAGCCCATTACCGGCATATGGAAGAAACAGCAGTAAGCACAGGGAAATATCTGCTTCTAAATCCAAAACGCAGCTATCTAACAGAACGGTTGTCAATGTGTGCACTCAACTTCCAGAGTTAAACCCGTGTGTGGATTCAGCAGCCTGCAGAGACTTTCTCTGCAGAGTCCCAAAACAGGCGTTTTCAGCCCATTACCGGCATATGGAAGAAACAGCAGTAAGCACAGGGAAATATCTGCTTCTAAATCCAAAACGCAGCTATCTAACAGAACGGTTGTCAATGTGTGCACTCAACTTCCAGAGTTAAACCCGTGTGTGGATTCAGCAGTCTGCAAACACTTTCTCTGCAGAGTCCCAAAACAGGCGTTTTCAGCCCATTACCGGCATATGGAAGAAACAGCAGTAAGCACAGGGAAATATCTGCTTCTAAATCCAAAACGCAGCTATCTAACAGAACGGTTGTCAATGTGTGCACTCAACTTCCAGAGTTAAACCCGTGTGTGGATTCAGCAGTCTGCAGAGACTTTCTCTGCAGAGTCCCAAAACAGGCGTTTTCAGCCCATTACCGGCATATGGAAGAAACAGCAGTAAGCACAGGGAAATATCTGCTTCTAAATCCAAAACGCAGCTATCTAACAGAACGGTTGTCAATGTGTGCACTCAACTTCCAGAGTTAAACCCGTGTGTGGATTCAGCAGTCTGCAGAGACTTTCTATGCAGAGTCCCAAAACAGGCGTTTTCAGCCCATTACCGGCATATGGAAGAAACAGCAGTAAGCACAGGGAAATATCAGCTTCTAAATCCAAAACGCAGCTATCTAACAGAACGGTTGTCAATGTGTGCACTCAACTTCCAGAGTTAAACCCGTGTGTGGATTCAGCAGTCTGCAAACACTTTCTCTGCAGAGTCCCAAAACAGGCGTTTTCAGCCCATTACCGGCATATGGAAGAAACAGCAGTAAGCACAGGGAAATATCTGCTTCTAAATCCAAAACGCAGCTATCTAACAGAACGGTTGTCAATGTGTGCACTCAACTTCCAGAGTTAAACCCGTGTGTGGATTCAGCAGTCTGCAGAGACTTTCTCTGCAGAGTCCCAAAACAGGCGTTTTCAGCCCATTACCGGCATATGGAAGAAACAGCAGTAAGCACAGGGAAATATCTGCTTCTAAATCCAAAACGCAGCTATCTAACAGAACGGTTGTCAATGTGTGCACTCAACTTCCAGAGTTAAACCCGTGTGTGGATTCAGCAGTCTGCAAACACTTTCTCTGCAGAGTCCCAAAACAGGCGTTTTCAGCCCATTACCGGCATATGGAAGAAACAGCAGTAAGCACAGGGAAATATCTGCTTCTAAATCCAAAACGCAGCTATCTAACAGAACGGTTGTCAATGTGTGCACTCAACTTCCAGAGTTAAACCCGTGTGTGGATTCAGCAGTCTGCAAACACTTTCTCTGCAGAGTCCCAAAACAGGCGTTTTCAGCCCATTACCGGCATATGGAAGAAACAGCATAAGAACAGGGAAATATCTGCTTCTAAATCCAAAACGCAGCTATCTAACAGAACGGTTGTCAATGTGTGCACTCAACTTCCAGAGTTAAACCCGTGTGTGGATTCAGCAGTCTGCAGAGACTTTCTCTGCAGAGTCCCAAAACAGGCGTTTTCAGCCCATTACCGGCATATGGAAGAAACAGCAGTAAGCACAGGGAAATATCTGCTTCTAAATCCAAAACGCAGCTATCTAACAGAACGGTTGTCAATGTGTGCACTCAACTTCCAGAGTTAAACCCGTGTGTGGATTCAGCAGTCTGCAAACACTTTCTCTGCAGAGTCCCAAAACAGGCGTTTTCAGCCCATTACCGGCATATGGAAGAAGCAGCAGTAAGCACAGGGAAATATCTGCTTCTAAATCCAAAACGCAGCTATCTAACAGAACGGTTGTCAATGTGTGCACTCAACTTCCAGAGTTAAACCCGTGTGTGGATTCAGCAGTCTGCAGAGACTTTCTCTGCAGAGTCCCAAAACAGGCGTTTTCAGCCCATTACCGGCATATGGAAGAAACAGCAGTAAGCACAGGGAAATATCTGCTTCTAAATCCAAAACGCAGCTATCTAACAGAACGGTTGTCAATGTGTGCACTCAACTTCCAGAGTTAAACCCGTGTGTGGATTCAGCAGCCTGCAGAGACTTTCTCTGCAGAGTCCCAAAACAGGCGTTTTCAGCCCATTACCGGCATATGGAAGAAACAGCAGTAAGCACAGGGAAATATCTGCTTCTAAATCCAAAACGCAGCTATCTAACAGAACGGTTGTCAATGTGTGCACTCAACTTCCAGAGTTAAACCCGTGTGTGGATTCAGCAGTCTGCAAACACTTTCTCTGCAGAGTCCCAAAACAGGCGTTTTCAGCCCATTACCGGCATATGGAAGAAACAGCAGTAAGCACAGGGAAATATCTGCTTCTAAATCCAAAACGCAGCTATCTAACAGAACGGTTGTCAATGTGTGCACTCAACTTCCAGAGTTAAACCCGTGTGTGGATTCAGCAGTCTGCAGAGACTTTCTCTGCAGAGTCCCAAAACAGGCGTTTTCAGCCCATTACCGGCATATGGAAGAAACAGCAGTAAGCACAGGGAAATATCTGCTTCTAAATCCAAAACGCAGCTATCTGACAGAACGGTTGTCAATGTGTGCACTCAACTTCCAGAGTTAAACCCGTGTGTGGATTCAGCAGTCTGCAGAGACTTTCTATGCAGAGTCCCAAAACAGGCGTTTTCAGCCCATTACCGGCATATGGAAGAAACAGCAGTAAGCACAGGGAAATATCAGCTTCTAAATCCAAAACGCAGCTATCTAACAGAACGGTTGTCAATGTGTGCACTCAACTTCCAGAGTTAAACCCGTGTGTGGATTCAGCAGTCTGCAAACACTTTCTCTGCAGAGTCCCAAAACAGGCGTTTTCAGCCCATTACCGGCATATGGAAGAAACAGCAGTAAGCACAGGGAAATATCTGCTTCTAAATCAAAAACGCAGCTATCTAACAGAACGGTTGTCAATGTGTGCACTCAACTTCCAGCGTTAAACCCGTGTGTGGATTCAGCAGTCTGCAGAGACTTTCTCTGCAGAGTCCCAAAACAGGCGTTTTCAGCCCATTACCGGCATATGGAAGAAACAGCAGTAAGCACAGGGAAATATCTGCTTCTAAATCCAAAACGCAGCTATCTAACAGAACGGTTGTCAATGTGTGCACTCAACTTCCAGAGTTAAACCCGTGTGTGGATTCAGCAGTCTGCAAACACTTTCTCTGCAGAGTCCCAAAACAGGCGTTTTCAGCCCATTACCGGCATATGGAAGAAACAGCAGTAAGCACAGGGAAATATCTGCTTCTAAATCCAAAACGCAGCTATCTAACAGAACGGTTGTCAATGTGTGCACTCAACTTCCAGAGTTAAACCCGTGTGTGGATTCAGCAGTCTGCAGAGACTTTCTCTGCAGAGTCCCAAAACTGGCGTTTTCAGCCCATTACCGGCATACGGAAGAAACAGCAGTAAGCACAGGGAAATATCTGCTTCGAAATCCAAAACGCAGCTATCTAACAGAACGGTTGTCAATGTGTGCACTCAACTTCCAGAGTTAAACCCGTGTGTGGATTCAGCAGTCTGCAGAGACTTTCTCTGCAGAGTCCCAAAACAGGCGTTTTCAGCCCATTACCGGCATATGGAAGAAACAGCAGTAAGCACAGGGAAATATCTGCTTCTAAATCCAAAACGCAGCTATCTTACAGAACGGTTGTCAATGTGTGCACTCAACTTCCAGAGTTAAACCCGTGTGTGGATTCAGCAGTCTGCAGAGACTTTCTCTGCAGAGTCCCAAAACAGGCGTTTTCAGCCCATTACCGGCATATGGAAGAAACAGCAGTAAGCACAGGGAAATATCTGCTTCTAAATCCAAAACGCAGCTATCTAACAGAACGGTTGTCAATGTGTGCACTCAACTTCCAGAGTTAAACCCGTGTGTGGATTCAGCAGTCTGCAGAGACTTTCTCTGCAGAGTCCCAAAACAGGCATTTTCAGCCCATTACCGGCATATGGAAGAAACAGCAGTAAGCACAGGGAAATATCTGCTTCTAAATCCAAAACGCAGCTATCTAACAGAACGGTTGTCAATGTGTGCACTCAACTTCCAGAGTTAAACCCGTGTGTGGATTCAGCAGTCTGCAGAGACTTTCTCTGCAGAGTCCCAAAACAGGCGTTTTCAGCCCATTACCGGCATATGGAAGAAACAGCAGTAAGCACAGGGAAATATCTGCTTCTAAATCCAAAACGCAGCTATCTAACAGAACGGATGTCAATGTGTGCACTCAACTTCCAGAGTTAAAACCGTGTGTGGATTCAGCAGTCTGCAGAGACTTTCTCTGCAGAGTCCCAAAACAGGCGTTTTCAGCCCATTATCGGCATATGGAAGAAACAGCAGTAAGCACAGGGAAATATCTGCTTCTAAATCCAAAACGCAGCTATCTAACAGAACGGTTGTCAATGTGTACACTCAACTTCCAGAGTTAAACCCGTGTGTGGATTCAGCAGTCTGCAGAGGCTTTCTCTGCAGAGTCCCAAAACAGGCATTTTCAGCCCTTTACCGGCATATGGAAGAAACAGCAGTAAGCACAGGGAAATATCTGCTTCTAAATCCAAAACGCAGCTATCTAACAGAACGGTTGTCAATGTGTGCACTCAACTTCCAGAGTTAAACCGGTGTGGATTCAGCAGTCTGCAGAGACTTTCTCTGCAGAGTCCCAAAACAGGCATTTTCAGCCGATTACCGGCATATGGAAGAAACAGCAGTAAGCACAGGGAAATATCTGCTTCTAAATCCAAAACGCAGCTATCTAACAGAACGGTTGTCAATGTGTGCACTCAACTTCCAGAGTTAAACCCGTGTGTGGATTCAGCAGTCTGCAGAGACTTTCTCTGCAGAGTCCCAAAACAGGCGTTTTCAGCCCATTACCGGCATATGGAAGAAACAGCAGTAAGCACAGGGAAATATCTGCTTCTAAATCCAAAACGCAGCTATCTAACAGAACGGTTGTCAATGTGTGCACTCAACTTCCAGAGTTAAACCCGTGTGTGGATTCAGCAGTCTGCAAACACTTTCTCTGCAGAGTCCCAAAACAGGCGTTTTCAGCCCATTACCGGCGTATGGAAGAAACAGCTGTAAGCACAGGGAAATATCTGCTTCTAAATCCAAAACGCAGCTATCTAACAGGACGGTTGTCAATGTGTGCACTCAACTTCCAGAGTTAAACCCGTGTGTGGATTCAGCAGTCTGCAGAGACTTTCTCTGCAGAGTCCCAAAACAGGCGTTTTCAGCCCATTACCGGCATATGGAAGAAACAGGAGTAAGCACAGGGAAATATCTGCTTCTAAATCCAAAACGCAGCTATCTAACAGAACGGTTGTCAATGTGTGCACTCAACTTCCAGAGTTAAACCCGTGTGTGGATTCAGCAGTCTGCAGAGACTTTCTCTGCAGACTCCCAAAACAGGCGTTTTCAGCCCATTACCGGCATATGGAAGAAACAGCAGTAAGCACAGGGAAATATCTGCTTCTAAATCCAAAACGCAGCTATCTAACAGAACGGTTGTCAATGTGTGCACTCAACTTCCAGAGTTAAACCCGTGTGTGGATTCAGCAGTCTGCAAACACTTTCTCTGCAGAGTCCCAAAACAGGCGTTTTCAGCCCATTACCGGCATATGGAAGAAACAGCAGTAAGCACAGGGAAATATCTGCTTCTAAATCTAAAACGCAGCTATCTAACAGAACGGTTGTCAATGTGTGCACTCAATTTCCAGAGTTAAACCCGTGTGTGGGTTCAGCAGTCTGCAGAGACTTTCTCTGCAGAGTCCCAAAACAGGCATTTTCAGCCCATTACCGGCATATGGAAGAAACAGCAGTAAGCACAGGGAAATACCTGCTTCTAAATCCAAAACGCAGCTATCTAACAGAACGGTTGTCAATGTGTGCACTCAACTTCCAGAGTTAAACCCGTGTGTGGATTCAGCAGTCTGCAGAGACTTTCTCTGCAGAGTCCCAAAACAGGCGTTTTCAGCCCATTACCGGCATATGGAAGAAACAGCAGTAAGCACAGGGAAATATCTGCTTCTAAATCCAAAACGCAGCTATCTAACAGAACGGTTGTCAATGTGTGCACTCAACTTCCAGAGTTAATCCCGTGTGTGGATTCAGCAGTCTGCAAACACTTTCTCTGCAGAGTCCCAAAACAGGCGTTTTCAGCCCATTACCGGCATATGGAAGAAACAGCAGTAAGCACAGGGAAATATCTGCTTCTAAATCCACAACGCAGCTATCTAACAGAACGGTTGTCAATGTGTGCACTCAACTTCCAGAGTTAAACCCATGTGTGGATTCGGCAGTCTGCAGAGACTTTCTCTGCAGAGTCCCAAAACAGGCGTTTTCAGCCCATTACCGGCATATGGAAGAAACAGCAGTAAGCACAGGGAAATATCTGCTTCTAAATCCAAAACGCAGCTATCTAACAGAACGGTTGTCAATGTGTGCACTCAACTTCCAGAGTTAAACCCGTGTGTGGATTCAGCAGTCTGCAAACACTTTCTCTGCAGAGTCCCAAAACAGGCGTTTTCAGCCCATTACCGGCATATGGAAGAAACAGCAGTAAGCACAGGGAAATATCTGCTTCTAAATCCAAAACGCAGCTATCTAACAGAACGGTTGTCAATGTGTGCACTCAACTTCCAGAGTTAAACCCGTGTGTGGATTCAGCAGTCTGCAGAGACTTTCTCTGCAGAGTCCCAAAACAGGCGTTTTTCAGCCCATTACCGGCATATGGAAGAAACAGCAGTAAGCACAGGGAAATATCTGCTTCTAAATCCAAAACGCAGCTATCTAACAGAACGGTTGTCAATGTGTGCACTCAACTTCCAGAGTTAAACCCGTGTGTGGATTCAGCAGTCTGCAGAGACTTTCTCTGCAGAGTCCCAAAACAGGCGTTTTCAGCCCATTACCGGCATATGGAAGAAACAGCAGTAAGCACAGGGAAATATCTGCTTCTAAATCCAAAACGCAGCTATCTAACAGAACGGTTGTCAATGTGTGCACTCAACTTCCAGAGTTAAACCCGTGTGTGGATTCAGCAGTCTGCAGAGACTTTCTCTGCAGAGTCCCAAAACAGGCGTTTTCAGCCCATTACCGGCATATGGAAGAAACAGCAGTAAGCACAGGGAAATATCTGCTTCTAAATCCAAAACGCAGCTATCTAACAGAACGGTTGTCAATGTGTGCACTCAACTTCCAGAGTTAAACCCGTGTGTGGATTCAGCAGTCTGCAAACACTTTCTCTGCAGAGTCCCAAAACAGGCGTTTTCAGCCCATTACCGGCATATGGACGAAACAGCAGTAAGCACAGGGAAATATCTGCTTCTAAATCCAAAACGCAGCTATCTAACAGAACGGTTGTCAATGTGTGCACTCAACTTCCAGAGTTAAACCCGTGTGTGGATTCAGCAGTCTGCAAACACTTTCTCTGCAGAGTCCCAAAACAGGCGTTTTCAGCCCATTACCGGCATATGGACGAAACAGCAGTAAGCACAGGGAAATATCTGCTTCTAAATCCAAAACGCAGCTATCTAACAGAACGGTTGTCAATGTGTGCACTCAACTTCCAGAGTTAAACCCGTGTGTGGATTCAGCAGTCTGCAAACACTTTCTGTGCAGAGTCTGAAAACAGGCCTTTCCGGCCCAGTACCGGCATATATAAGAAAGAGCATTAAGACTGCGTCTAAAACTCAGAAGAAACGTTTATTTCAACCTGCTCGGCCGTGTGTTCTCTGACCTAAGGGAGTTTAATCTATGTTTAGATTCAGCGAGATAGAAACACGTTCATTCTAGGAGCTGTCTTTGGATATTCCGGAATGAATGGGAGTATATGCTGTAAAGAGAAATATCTGTTTCTAAAACCAAAATGGATCTATCTAGCAGAGTGGTTGTGAATGTGTGCCTTTGGCTTAAAGAGGTAAACTGCTCTTCTCATGCAGCACTTTAGAAACCCTTTATATGCAAATTCTCATACAGGCCTTTCCAGCAAAACACCAGCCTAAAGGAAATAGCAGTAAGACTGCATCTTTAACATGGATGAAACTGTTTTCAAACTGCTCTGCTGTGTGTTCATTCGTATAAGAGGCTTGAATATATGTTCAGATTCAGCTAATTAGCAACACGTTTCTTCCAGGAGCTGTGTTTGCCTATTCCAGAGTATACTGGAGTATAAGATGTAAAGACAAATGTCTCGTTCCAAAAGAAAAACGGATGATCTAATGGAATGGTTGTCAATGTGTGCATTCAACTTACTGAGCTAAACTGCTGTTTGTATGCAGCAGTTTAGAAAACATTTCTGTGTAGATTCTCAAACAGACATTTCCAGCAAAATACCGGCCTATAAGAAATAGCAGTAAGACTGCGTCTAAAACTCAGAGGGAACGTTTCTTTCAAACTGCTCTGCAGTGTGTTCGTTCACCAAAGGTCGTTGAATCTATGTTTGGATTCAGCGAGTTTGAAACACGTTTATTCTAGGAGCTGCATTTCGATATTCCAGAGTGTATGGGAGTAAATGCTGTAAAGAGAAATATCTGTTTCTAAAACCAAAACGGAGCTATCTAACAGAATGGTTGTGAATGTGTGCATTCAACTTAAAGGGTTAATCTGCTCTTCTTAGGCAGCAGTTTAGAAACCCTTTATATGCAAATTCTAAAATCAACATTTGCAGCAAAACACCAGCCTCAAAGAAGTAGCAGTAAGACTGCATCTATAACATAGAAGAAACGTTTTCTTCAAAATGCTCTGCTCTGTGTTCATTCAACTAAGAGTCTTGAGTATATGTTCAGATTCAGCGAGTAAGAAACACGTTTCTTCCAGGAGCTGCATTTGCATATTCCAGAGTGTACTGGAGTATAAGGTTTAAAGTGAAATATCTGGTTCTAAAACAAACACGGAGCCATCTAACAGAATGGTTGTCACTGTGTGCATTCAGCTTATTGAGATAAACTGTTGTTTCTATGCAGCAGTTTAGAAAAGATTTTTGTGCAGATTCTAAAACAGACATTCCCAGCAAAATACCGGCCTCTAAGAAATAGCAATAAGACTGCGTCTAAAACTCAAATAAAACGTTTCTTTCAAACTGCTGTGCTGTGTGTTCGTTCACCTAAGGGAGTTGAATCTATGTTTAGATTCAGCGACTTAGAAACACGTCTATTCTGGGAGCTGCGTTTGGCTATTCCAGAATGAATGGGAGTATATGCTGTAACTAGAAACACAGGCTTCTAAAACCAAAACGGAGCTAGCTAACAGAATGATTGTGAATGAGGGCATTCAACATAACGAATTAAACTGCTCCACTTATGCAGCAGTTTACAAACCATTTGTATGGAAATTCTAAAACCAACATTTCCAGGAAAACACCAGCCTAAAAGCAATAGCAGTAACAGTGCATCTATAACATGGAAGAAATGTTTTTTTCAAACTCCTCTGCTGCGTCTTCATTCACCTAAGAGACTTCAATATATGCTCAGATTCAGCGAGTTACAAACACGTTTCTTCCAGGAGCTGCGTTTGCATATATCAGAGTGTACTGGGGTACAAGATGTAAAGGGAAATATCTGATTATACGTAGAAACCCGTTTCTTTTAGGAGCTGCGTTTGGATATTCCAGAGTGAATGAGAGTATATGCTGTAAAGAGAAATAACTTCTTCTAAAACCAAAAGGCAGCTATGTAACTGAATGGTTGTCAATGCGTGCATTCACCTTCCAGAGATGAACTCGTGTGTGGATTCAGCAGTCCGCAAACACTTTCTGTGCAGAGTCCCAAAACAGGCGTTTTCAGCCCATTACCGGCATATGGAAGAAACAGCAGTAAGCACAGGGAAATATCTGCTTCTAAATCCAAAACGCAGCTATCTAACAGAACGGTTGTCAATGTGTGCACTCAACTTCCAGAGTTAAACCCGTGTGTGGATTCAGCAGTCTGCAGAGACTTTCTCTGCAGAGTCCCAAAACAGGCGTTTTCAGCCCATTACCGGCATATGGAAGAAACAGCAGTAAGCACAGGGAAATATCTGCTTCTAAATCCAAAACGCAGCTATCTAACAGAACGGTTGTCAATGTGTGCACTCAACTTCCAGAGTTAAACCCGTGTGTGGATTCAGCAGTCTGCAGAGACTTTCTCTGCAGAGTCCCAAAACAGGCGTTTTTCAGCCCATTACCGGCATATGGAAGAAACAGCAGTAAGCACAGGGAAATATCTGCTTCTAAATCCAAAACGCAGCTATCTAACAGAACGGTTGTCAATGTGTGCACTCAACTTCCAGAGTTAAACCCGTGTGTGGATTCAGCAGTCTGCAGAGACTTTCTCTGCAGAGTCCCAAAACAGGCGTTTTCAGCCCATTACCGGCATATGGAAGAAACAGCAGTAAGCACAGGGAAATATCTGCTTCTAAATCCAAAACGCAGCTATCTAACAGAACGGTTGTCAATGTGTGCACTCAACTTCCAGAGTTAAACCCGTGTGTGGATTCAGCAGTCTGCAAACACTTTCTCTGCAGAGTCCCAAAACAGGCGTTTTCAGCCCATTACCGGCATATGGAAGAAACAGCAGTAAGCACAGGGAAATATCTGCTTCTAAATCCAAAACGCAGCTATCTAACAGAACGGTTGTCAATGTGTGCACTCAACTTCCAGAGTTAAACCCGTGTGTGGATTCAGCAGTCTGCAAACACTTTCTCTGCAGAGTCCCAAAACAGGCGTTTTCAGCCCATTACCGGCATATGGAAGAAACAGCAGTAAGCACAGGGAAATATCTGCTTCTAAATCCAAAATGCAGCTATCTAACAGAACGGTTGTCAATGTGTGCACTCAACTTCCAGAGTTAAACCCGTGTGGATTCAGCAGTCTGCAAACACTTTCTCTGCAGAGTCCCAAAACAGGCGTTTTCAGCCCATTACCGGCATATGGACGAAACAGCAGTAAGCACAGGGAAATATCTGCTTCTAAATCCAAAACGCAGCTATCTAACAGAACGGTTGTCAATGTGTGCACTCAACTTCCAGAGTTAAACCCGTGTGTGGATTCAGCAGTCTGCAAACACTTTCTCTGCAGAGTCCCAAAACAGGCGTTTTCAGCCCATTACCGGCATATGGACGAAACAGCAGTAAGCACAGGGAAATATCTGCTTCTAAATCCAAAACGCAGCTATCTAACAGAACGGTTGTCAATGTGTGCACTCAACTTCCAGAGTTAAACCCGTGTGTGGATTCAGCAGTCTGCAAACACTTTCTGTGCAGAGTCTGAAAACAGGCCTTTCCGGCCCAGTACCGGCATATATAAGAAAGAGCATTAAGACTGCGTCTAAAACTCAGAAGAAACGTTTATTTCAACCTGCTCGGCCGTGTGTTCTCTGACCTAAGGGAGTTTAATCTATGTTTAGATTCAGCGAGATAGAAACACGTTTATTCTAGGAGCTGTCTTTGGATATTCCGGAATGAATGGGAGTATATGCTGTAAAGAGAAATATCTGTTTCTAAAACCAAAATGGATCTATCTAGCAGAGTGGTTGTGAATGTGTGCCTTTGGCTTAAAGAGGTAAACTGCTCTTCTCATGCAGCACTTTAGAAACCCTTTATATGCAAATTCTCATACAGGCCTTTCCAGCAAAACACCAGCCTAAAGGAAATAGCAGTAAGACTGCATCTTTAACATGGATGAAACTGTTTTCAAACTGCTCTGCTGTGTGTTCATTCGTATAAGAGGCTTGAATATATGTTCAGATTCAGCTAATTAGCAACACGTTTCTTCCAGGAGCTGTGTTTGCCTATTCCAGAGTATACTGGAGTATAAGATGTAAAGACAAATGTCTCGTTCCAAAAGAAAAACGGATGATCTAATGGAATGGTTGTCAATGTGTGCATTCAACTTACTGAGCTAAACTGCTGTTTGTATGCAGCAGTTTAGAAAACATTTCTGTGTAGATTCTCAAACAGACATTTCCAGCAAAATACCGGCCTATAAGAAATAGCAGTAAGACTGCGTCTAAAACTCAGAGGGAACGTTTCTTTCAAACTGCTCTGCAGTGTGTTCGTTCACCAAAGGTCGTTGAATCTATGTTTGGATTCAGCGAGTTTGAAACACGTTTATTCTAGGAGCTGCATTTCGATATTCCAGAGTGTATGGGAGTAAATGCTGTAAAGAGAAATATCTGTTTCTAAAACCAAAACGGAGCTATCTAACAGAATGGTTGTGAATGTGTGCATTCAACTTAAAGGGTTAATCTGCTCTTCTTAGGCAGCAGTTTAGAAACCCTTTATATGCAAATTCTAAAATCAACATTTGCAGCAAAACACCAGCCTCAAAGAAGTAGCAGTAAGACTGCATCTATAACATAGAAGAAACGTTTTCTTCAAAATGCTCTGCTCTGTGTTCATTCAACTAAGAGTCTTGAGTATATGTTCAGATTCAGCGAGTAAGAAACACGTTTCTTCCAGGAGCTGCATTTGCATATTCCAGAGTGTACTGGAGTATAAGGTTTAAAGTGAAATATCTGGTTCTAAAACAAACACGGAGCCATCTAACAGAATGGTTGTCACTGTGTGCATTCAGCTTATTGAGATAAACTGTTGTTTCTATGCAGCAGTTTAGAAAAGATTTTTGTGCAGATTCTAAAACAGACATTCCCAGCAAAATACCGGCCTCTAAGAAATAGCAATAAGACTGCGTCTAAAACTCAAATAAAACGTTTCTTTCAAACTGCTGTGCTGTGTGTTCGTTCACCTAAGGGAGTTGAATCTATGTTTAGATTCAGCGACTTAGAAACACGTCTATTCTGGGAGCTGCGTTTGGCTATTCCAGAATGAATGGGAGTATATGCTGTAACTAGAAACACAGGCTTCTAAAACCAAAACGGAGCTAGCTAACAGAATGATTGTGAATGAGGGCATTCAACATAACGAATTAAACTGCTCCACTTATGCAGCAGTTTACAAACCATTTGTATGGAAATTCTAAAACCAACATTTCCAGGAAAACACCAGCCTAAAAGCAATAGCAGTAACAGTGCATCTATAACATGGAAGAAATGTTTTTTTCAAACTCCTCTGCTGCGTCTTCATTCACCTAAGAGACTTCAATATATGCTCAGATTCAGCGAGTTACAAACACGTTTCTTCCAGGAGCTGCGTTTGCATATATCAGAGTGTACTGGGGTACAAGATGTAAAGGGAAATATCTGATTATACGTAGAAACCCGTTTCTTTTAGGAGCTGCGTTTGGATATTCCAGAGTGAATGAGAGTATATGCTGTAAAGAGAAATAACTTCTTCTAAAACCAAAAGGCAGCTATGTAACTGAATGGTTGTCAATGCGTGCATTCACCTTCCAGAGATGAACTCGTGTGTGGATTCAGCAGTCCGCAAACACTTTCTGTGCAGAGTCCCAAAACAGGCGTTTTCAGCCCATTACCGGCATATGGAAGAAACAGCAGTAAGCACAGGGAAATATCTGCTTCTAAATCCAAAACGCAGCTATCTAACAGAACGGTTGTCAATGTGTGCACTCAACTTCCAGAGTTAAACCCGTGTGTGGATTCAGCAGTCTGCAGAGACTTTCTCTGCAGAGTCCCAAAACAGGCGTTTTCAGCCCATTACCGGCATATGGAAGAAACAGCAGTAAGCACAGGGAAATATCTGCTTCTAAATCCAAAACGCAGCTATCTAACAGAACGGTTGTCAATGTGTGCACTCAACTTCCAGAGTTAAACCCGTGTGTGGATTCAGCAGTCTGCAGAGACTTTCTCTGCAGAGTCCCAAAACAGGCGTTTTTCAGCCCATTACCGGCATATGGAAGAAACAGCAGTAAGCACAGGGAAATATCTGCTTCTAAATCCAAAACGCAGCTATCTAACAGAACGGTTGTCAATGTGTGCACTCAACTTCCAGAGTCAAACCCGTGTGTGGATTCAGCAGTCTGCAGAGACTTTCTCTGCAGAGTCCCAAAACAGGCGTTTTCAGCCCATTACCGGCATATGGAAGAAACAGCAGTAAGCACAGGGAAATATCTGCTTCTAAATCCAAAACGCAGCTATCTAACAGAACGGTTGTCAATGTGTGCACTCAACTTCCAGAGTTAAACCCGTGTGTGGATTCAGCAGTCTGCAGAGACTTTCTCTGCAGAGTCCCAAAACAGGCGTTTTCAGCCCATTACCGGCATATGGAAGAAACAGCAGTAAGCACAGGGAAATATCTGCTTCTAAATCCAAAACGCAGCTATCTAACAGAACGGTTGTCAATGTGTGCACTCAACTTCCAGAGTTAAACCCGTGTGTGGATTCAACAGTCTGCAGAGACTTTCTCTGCAGAGTCCCAAAACAGGCGTTTTCAGCCCATTACCGGCATATGGAAGAAACAGCAGTAAGCACAGGGAAATATCTGCTTCTAAATCCAAAACGCAGCTATCTAACAGAACGGTTGTCAATGTGTGCACTCAACTTCCAGAGTTAAACCCGTGTGTGGATTCAGCAGTCTGCAGAGACTTTCTCTGCAGAGTCCCAAAACAGGCGTTTTCAGCCCATTACCGGCATATGGAAGAAACAGCAGTAAGCACAGGGAAATATCTGCTTCTAAATCCAAAACGCAGCTATCTAACAGAACGGTTGTCAATGTGTGCACTCAACTTCCAGAGTTAAACCCGTGTGTGGATTCAGCAGTCTGCAGAGACTTTCTCTGCAGAGTCCCAAAACAGGCGTTTTCAGCCCATTACCGGCATATGGAAGAAACAGCAGTAAGCACAGGGAAATATCTGCTTCTAAATCCAAAACGCAGCTATCTAACAGAACGGTTGTCAATGTGTGCACTCAACTTCCAGAGTTAAACCCGTGTGTGGATTCAGCAGTCTGCAAACACTTTCTCTGCAGAGTCCCAAAACAGGCGTTTTCAGCCCATTACCGGCATATGGAAGAAACAGCAGTAAGCACAGGGAAATATCTGCTTCTAAATCCAAAATGCAGCTATCTAACAGAACGGTTGTCAATGTGTGCACTCAACTTCCAGAGTTAAACCCGTGTGGATTCAGCAGTCTGCAAACACTTTCTCTGCAGAGTCCCAAAACAGGCGTTTTCAGCCCAATACCGGCATTTGGAAGAAACGGCAGTAGGCACAGGGAAATATCTGCTTCTAAATCCAAAACGCAGCTATCTAACAGAACGGTTGTCAATGTGTGCACTCAACTTCCAGAGTTAAACCCGTGTGTGGATTTTGCAGTCTGCAAACACTTTCTCTGCAGAGTCCCAAAACAGGCGTTTTCAGCCCAATACCGGCATTTGGAAGAAACGGCAGTAGGCACAGGGAAATATCTGCTTCTAAATCCAAAACGCAGCTATCTAACAGAACGGTTGTCAATGTGTGCACTCAACTTCCAGAGTTAAACCCGTGTGGATTCAGCAGTCTGCAAACACTTTCTCTGCAGAGTCCCAAAACAGGCGTTTTCAGCCCATTACCGGCATATGGAAGAAACAGCAGTAAGCACAGGGAAATATCTGCTTCTAAATGCAAAACGCAGCTATCTAACAGAACGGTTGTCAATGTGTGCACTCAACTTCCAGAGTTAAAGCCGTGTGTGGATTCAGCAGTCTGCAAACACTTTCTCTGCAGAGTCCCAAAACAGGCGTTTTCAGCCCATTACCGGCATATGGACGAAACAGCAGTAAGCACAGGGAAATATCTGCTTCTAAATCCAAAACGCAGCTATCTAACAGAACGGTTGTCAATGTGTGCACTCAACTTCCAGAGTTAAACCCGTGTGTGGATTCAGCAGTCTGCAAACTCTTTCTGTGCAGAGTCTGAAAACAGGCCTTTCCGGCCCAGTACCGGCATATATAAGAAAGAGCATTAAGACTGCGTCTAAAACTCAGAAGAAACGTTTATTTCAACCTGCTCGGCCGTGTGTTCTCTGACCTAAGGGAGTTTAATCTATGTTTAGATTCAGCGAGATAGAAACACGTTCATTCTAGGAGCTGTCTTTGGATATTCCGGAATGAATGGGAGTATATGCTGTAAAGAGAAATATCTGTTTCTAAAACCAAAATGGATCTATCTAGCAGAGTGGTTGTGAATGTGTGCCTTTGGCTTAAAGAGGTAAACTGCTCTTCTCATGCAGCACTTTAGAAACCCTTTATATGCAAATTCTCATACAGGCCTTTCCAGCAAAACACCAGCCTAAAGGAAATAGCAGTAAGACTGCATCTTTAACATGGATGAAACTGTTTTCAAACTGCTCTGCTGTGTGTTCATTCGTATAAGAGGCTTGAATATATGTTCAGATTCAGCTAATTAGCAACACGTTTCTTCCAGGAGCTGTGTTTGCCTATTCCAGAGTATACTGGAGTATAAGATGTAAAGACAAATGTCTCGTTCCAAAAGAAAAACGGATGATCTAATGGAATGGTTGTCAATGTGTGCATTCAACTTACTGAGCTAAACTGCTGTTTGTATGCAGCAGTTTAGAAAACATTTCTGTGTAGATTCTCAAACAGACATTTCCAGCAAAATACCGGCCTATAAGAAATAGCAGTAAGACTGCGTCTAAAACTCAGAGGGAACGTTTCTTTCAAACTGCTCTGCAGTGTGTTCGTTCACCAAAGGTCGTTGAATCTATGTTTGGATTCAGCGAGTTTGAAACACGTTTATTCTAGGAGCTGCATTTCGATATTCCAGAGTGTATGGGAGTAAATGCTGTAAAGAGAAATATCTGTTTCTAAAACCAAAACGGAGCTATCTAACAGAATGGTTGTGAATGTGTGCATTCAACTTAAAGGGTTAATCTGCTCTTCTTAGGCAGCAGTTTAGAAACCCTTTATATGCAAATTCTAAAATCAACATTTGCAGCAAAACACCAGCCTCAAAGAAGTAGCAGTAAGACTGCATCTATAACATAGAAGAAACGTTTTCTTCAAAATGCTCTGCTCTGTGTTCATTCAACTAAGAGTCTTGAGTATATGTTCAGATTCAGCGAGTAAGAAACACGTTTCTTCCAGGAGCTGCATTTGCATATTCCAGAGTGTACTGGAGTATAAGGTTTAAAGTGAAATATCTGGTTCTAAAACAAACACGGAGCCATCTAACAGAATGGTTGTCACTGTGTGCATTCAGCTTATTGAGATAAACTGTTGTTTCTATGCAGCAGTTTAGAAAAGATTTTTGTGCAGATTCTAAAACAGACATTCCCAGCAAAATACCGGCCTCTAAGAAATAGCAATAAGACTGCGTCTAAAACTCAAATAAAACGTTTCTTTCAAACTGCTGTGCTGTGTGTTCGTTCACCTAAGGGAGTTGAATCTATGTTTAGATTCAGCGACTTAGAAACACGTCTATTCTGGGAGCTGCGTTTGGCTATTCCAGAATGAATGGGAGTATATGCTGTAACTAGAAACACAGGCTTCTAAAACCAAAACGGAGCTAGCTAACAGAATGATTGTGAATGAGGGCATTCAACATAACGAATTAAACTGCTCCACTTATGCAGCAGTTTACAAACCATTTGTATGGAAATTCTAAAACCAACATTTCCAGGAAAACACCAGCCTAAAAGCAATAGCAGTAACAGTGCATCTATAACATGGAAGAAATGTTTTTTTCAAACTCCTCTGCTGCGTCTTCATTCACCTAAGAGACTTCAATATATGCTCAGATTCAGCGAGTTACAAACACGTTTCTTCCAGGAGCTGCGTTTGCATATATCAGAGTGTACTGGGGTACAAGATGTAAAGGGAAATATCTGATTATACGAAGAAACCCGTTTCTTTTAGGAGCTGCGTTTGGATATTCCAGAGTGAATGAGAGTATATGCTGTAAAGAGAAATAACTTCTTCTAAAACCAAAAGGCAGCTATGTAACTGAATGGTTGTCAATGCGTGCATTCACCTTCCAGAGATGAACTCGTGTGTGGATTCAGCAGTCCGCAAACACTTTCTGTGCAGAGTCCCAAAACAGGCGTTTTCAGCCCATTACCGGCATATGGAAGAAACAGCAGTAAGCACAGGGAAATATCTGCTTCTAAATCCAAAACGCAGCTATCTAACAGAACGGTTGTCAATGTGTGCACTCAACTTCCAGAGTTAAACCCGTGTGTGGATTCAGCAGTCTGCAGAGACTTTCTCTGCAGAGTCCCAAAACAGGCGTTTTCAGCCCATTACCGGCATATGGAAGAAACAGCAGTAAGCACAGGGAAATATCTGCTTCTAAATCCAAAACGCAGCTATCTAACAGAACGGTTGTCAATGTGTGCACTCAACTTCCAGAGTTAAACCCATGTGTGGATTCAGCAGTCTGCAAACACTTTCTCTGCAGAGTCCCAAAACAGGCGTTTTCAGCCCATTACCGGCATATGGAAGAAGCAGCAGTAAGCACAGGGAAATATCTGCTTCTAAATCCAAAACGCAGCTATCTAACAGAACGGTTGTCAATGTGTGCACTCAACTTCCAGAGTCAAACCCGTGTGTGGATTCAGCAGTCTGCAGAGACTTTCTCTGCAGAGTCCCAAAACAGGCGTTTTCAGCCCATTACCGGCATATGGAAGAAACAGCAGTAAGCACAGGGAAATATCTGCTTCTAAATCCAAAACGCAGCTATCTAACAGAACGGTTGTCAATGTGTGCACTCAACTTCCAGAGTTAAACCCGTGTGTGGATTCAGCAGCCTGCAGAGACTTTCTCTGCAGAGTCCCAAAACAGGCGTTTTCAGCCCATTACCGGCATATGGAAGAAACAGCAGTAAGCACAGGGAAATATCTGCTTCTAAATCCAAAACCCAGCTATCTAACAGAACGGTTGTCAATGTGTGCACTCAACTTCCAGAGTTAAACCCGTGTGTGGATTCAGCAGTCTGCAAACACTTTCTCTGCAGAGTCCCAAAACAGGCGTTTTCAGCCCATTCCCGGCATATGGAAGAAACAGCAGTAAGCACAGGGAAATATCTGCTTCTAAATCCAAAACGCAGCTATCTAACAGAACGGTTGTCAATGTGTGCACTCAACTTCCAGAGTTAAACTCGTGTGTGGATTCAGCAGCCTGCAGAGACTTTCTCTGCAGAGTCCCAAAACAGGCGTTTTCAGCCCATTACCGGCATATGGAAGAAACAGCAGTAAGCACAGGGAAATATCTGCTTCTAAATCCAAAACGCAGCTATCTAACAGAACGGTTGTCAATGTGTGCACTCAACTTCCAGAGTTAAACCCGTGTGTGGATTCAGCAGTCTGCAGAGACTTTCTCTGCAGAGTCCCAAAACAGGCGTTTTCAGCCCATTACCGGCATATGGAAGAAACAGCAGTAAGCACAGGGAAATATCTGCTTCTAAATCCAAAACGCAGCTATCTAACAGAACGGTTGTCAATGTGTGCACTCAACTTCCAGAGTTAAACCCGTGTGTGGATTCAGCAGTCTGCAAACACTTTCTCTGCAGAGTCCCAAAACAGGCGTTTTCAGCCCATTACCGGCATATGGAAGAAACAGCAGTAAGCACAGGGAAATATCTGCTTCTAAATCCAAAACGCAGCTATCTAACAGAACGGTTGTCAATGTGTGCACTCAACTTCCAGAGTTAAACCCGTGTGTGGATTCAGCAGTCTGCAGAGACTTTCTCTGCAGAGTCCGAAAACTGGCGTTTTCAGCCCATTACCGGCATATGGAAGAAACAGCAGTAAGCACAGGGAAATATCTGCTTCGAAATCCAAAACGCAGCTATCTAACAGAACGGTTGTCAATGTGTGCACTCAACTTCCAGAGTTAAACCCGTGTGTGGATTCAGCAGTCTGCAAACAGTTTCTCTGCAGAGTCCCAAAACAGGCGTTTTCAGCCCATTACCGGCATATGGAAGAAACAGCAGTAAGCACAGGGAAATATCTGCTTCTAAATCCAAAACGCAGCTATCTAACAGAACGGTTGTCAATGTGTGCACTCAACTTCCAGAGTTAAACCCGTGTGTGGATTCAGCAGTCTGCAGAGACTTTCTCTGCAGAGTCCCAAAACAGGCGTTTTCAGCCCATTACCGGCATATGGAAGAAACAGCAGTAAGCACAGGGAAATATCTGCTTCTAAATCCAAAACGCAGCTATCTAACAGAACGGTTGTCAATGTGTGCACTCAACTTCCAGAGTTAAACCCGTGTGTGGATTCAGCAGTCTGCAAACACTTTCTCTGCAGAGTCCCAAAACAGGCGTTTTCAGCCCATTACAGGCATATGGAAGAAACAGCAGTAAGCACAGGGAAATATCTGCTTCTAAATCCAAAACGCAGCTATCTAACAGAACGGTTGTCAATGTGTGCACTCAACTTCCAGAGTTAAACCCGTGTGTGGATTCAGCAGTCTGCAAACACTTTCTCTGCAGAGTCCCAAAACAGGCGTTTTCAGCCCATTACCGGCATATGGAAGAAGCAGCAGTAAGCACAGGGAAATATCTGCTTCTAAATCCAAAACGCAGCTATCTAACAGAACGGTTGTCAATGTGTGCACTCAACTTCCAGAGTTAAACACGTGTGTGGATTCAGCAGTCTGCAGAGACTTTCTCTGCAGAGTCCCAAAACAGGCGTTTTCAGCCCATTACCGGCATATGGAAGAAACAGCAGTAAGCACAGGGAAATATCTGCTTCTAAATCCAAAACGCAGCTATCTAACAGAACGGTTGTCAATGTGTGCACTCAACTTCCAGAGTTAAACCCGTGTGTGGATTCAGCAGCCTGCAGAGACTTTCTCTGCAGAGTCCCAAAACAGGCGTTTTCAGCCCATTACCGGCATATGGAAGAAACAGCAGTAAGCACAGGGAAATATCTGCTTCTAAATCCAAAACCCAGCTATCTAAAAGAACGGTTGTCAATGTGTGCACTCAACATCCAGAGTTAAACCCGTGTGTGGATTCAGCAGTCTGCAAACACTTTCTCTGCAGAGTCCCAAAACAGGCGTTTTCAGCCCATTACCGGCATATGGAAGAAACAGCAGTAAGCACAGGGAAATATCTGCTTCTAAATCCAAAACGCAGCTATCTAACAGAACGGTTGTCAATGTGTGCACTCAACTTCCAGAGTTAAACCCGTGTGTGGATTCAGCAGCCTGCAGAGACTTTCTCTGCAGAGTCCCAAAACAGGCGTTTTCAGCCCATTACCGGCATATGGAAGAAACAGCAGTAAGCACAGGGAAATATCTGCTTCTAAATCCAAAACGCAGCTATCTAACAGAACGGTTGTCAATGTGTGCACTCAACTTCCAGAGTTAAACCCGTGTGTGGATTCAGCAGTCTGCAAACACTTTCTCTGCAGAGTCCCAAAACAGGCGTTTTCAGCCCATTACCGGCATATGGAAGAAACAGCAGTAAGCACAGGGAAATATCTGCTTCTAAATCCAAAACGCAGCTATCTAACAGAACGGTTGTCAATGTGTGCACTCAACTTCCAGAGTTAAACCCGTGTGTGGATTCAGCAGTCTCCAAACACTTTCTCTGCAGAGTCCCAAAACAGGCGTTTTCAGCCCATTACCGGCATATGGAAGAAACAGCAGTAAGCACAGGGAAATATCTGCTTCTAAATCCAAAACGCAGCTATCTAACAGAACGGTTGTCAATGTGTGCACTCAACTTCCAGAGTTAAACCCGTGTGTGGATTCAGCAGTCTGCAGAGACTTTCTCTGCAGAGTCCCAAAACAGGCGTTTTCAGCCCATTACCGGCATATGGAAGAAACAGCAGTAAGCACAGGGAAATATCTGCTTCTAAATCCAAAACGCAGCTATCTAACAGAACGGTTGTCAATGTGTGCACTCAACTTCCAGAGTTAAACCCGTGTGTGGATTCAGCAGTCTGCAAACACTTTCTCTGCAGAGTCCCAAAACAGGCGTTTTCAGCCCATTACCGGCATATGGAAGAAACAGCAGTAAGCACAGGGAAATATCTGCTTCTAAATCCAAAACGCAGCTATCTAACAGAACGGTTGTCAATGTGTGCACTCAACTTCCAGAGTTAAACCCGTGTGTGGATTCAGCAGTCTGCAAACACTTTCTCTGCAGAGTCCCAAAACAGGCGTTTTCAGCCCATTACCGGCATATGGAAGAAGCAGCAGTAAGCACAGGGAAATATCTGCTTCTAAATCCAAAACGCAGCTATCTAACAGAACGGTTGTCAATGTGTGCACTCAACTTCCAGAGTTAAACCCGTGTGTGGATTCAGCAGTCTGCAGAGACTTTCTCTGCAGAGTCCCAAAACAGGCGTTTTCAGCCCATTACCGGCATATGGAAGAAACAGCAGTAAGCACAGGGAAATATCTGCTTCTAAATCCAAAACGCAGCTACCTAACAGAACGGTTGTCAATGTGTGCACTCAACTTCCAGAGTTAAACCCGTGTGTGGATTCAGCAGCCTGCAGAGACTTTCTCTGCAGAGTCCCAAAACAGGCGTTTTCAGCCCATTACCGGCATATGGAAGAAACAGCAGTAAGCACAGGGAAATATCTGCTTCTAAATCCAAAACGCAGCTATCTAACAGAACGGTTGTCAATGTGTGCACTCAACTTCCAGAGTTAAACCCGTGTGTGGATTCAGCAGTCTGCAAACACTTTCTCTGCAGAGTCCCAAAACAGGCGTTTTCAGCCCATTACCGGCATATGGAAGAAACAGCAGTAAGCACAGGGAAATATCTGCTTCTAAATCCAAAACGCAGCTATCTAACAGAACGGTTGTCAATGTGTGCACTCAACTTCCCGAGTTAAACCCGTGTGTGGATTCAGCAGCCTGCAGAGACTTTCTCTGCAGAGTCCCAAAACAGGCGTTTTCAGCCCATTACCGGCATATGGAAGAAACAGCAGTAAGCACAGGGAAATATCTGCTTCTAAATCCAAAACGCAGCTATCTAACAGAACGGTTGTCAATGTGTGCACTCAACTTCCAGAGTTAAACCCGTGTGTGGATTCAGCAGTCTGCAAACACTTTCTCTGCAGAGTCCCAAAACAGGCGTTTTCAGCCCATTACCGGCATATGGAAGAAACAGCAGTAAGCACAGGGAAATATCTGCTTCTAAATCCAAAACGCAGCTATCTAACAGAACGGTTGTCAATGTGTGCACTCAACTTCCAGAGTTAAACCCGTGTGTGGATTCAGCAGTCTGCAAACACTTTCTCTGCAGAGTCCCAAAACAGGCGTTTTCAGCCCATTACCGGCATATGGAAGAAACAGCAGTAAGCACAGGGAAATATCTGCTTCTAAATCCAAAACGCAGCTATCTAACAGAACGGTTGTCAATGTGTGCACTCAACTTCCAGAGTTAAACCCGTGTGTGGATTCAGCAGTCTGCAAACACTTTCTCTGCAGAGTCCCAAAACAGGCGTTTTCAGCCCATTACCGGCATATGGAAGAAACAGCAGTAAGCACAGGGAAATATCTGCTTCTAAATCCAAAACGCAGCTATCTAACAGAACGGTTGTCAATGTGTGCACTCAACTTCCAGAGTTAAACCCGTGTGTGGATTCAGCAGTCTGCAAACAGTTTCTCTGCAGAGTCCCAAAACAGGCGTTTTCAGCCCATTACCGGCATATGGAAGAAACAGCAGTAAGCACAGGGAAATATCTGCTTCTAAATCCAAAACGCAGCTATCTAACAGAACGGTTGTCAATGTGTGCACTCAACTTCCAGAGTTAAACCCGTGTGTGGATTCAGCAGTCTGCAGAGACTTTCTCTGCAGAGTCCCAAAACAGGCGTTTTCAGCCCATTCCCGGCATATGGAAGAAACAGCAGTAAGCACAGGGAAATATCTGCTTCTAAATCCAAAACGCAGCTATCTAACAGAACGGTTGTCAATGTGTGCACTCAACTTCCAGAGTTAAACCCGTGTGTGGATTCAGCAGTCTGCAAACACTTTCTCTGCAGAGTCCCAAAACAGGCGTTTTCAGCCCATTACCGGCATATGGAAGAAACAGCAGTAAGCACAGGGAAATATCTGCTTCTAAATCCAAAACGCAGCTATCTAACAGAACGGTTGTCAATGTGTGCACTCAACTTCCAGAGTTAAACCCGTGTGTGGATTCAGCAGTCTGCAAACACTTTCTCTGCAGAGTCCCAAAACAGGCGTTTTCAGCCCATTACCGGCATATGGAAGAAGCAGCAGTAAGCACAGGGAAATATCTGCTTCTAAATCCAAAACGCAGCTATCTAACAGAACGGTTGTCAATGTGTGCACTCAACTTCCAGAGTTAAACCCGTGTGTGGATTCAGCAGTCTGCAGAGACTTTCTCTGCAGAGTCCCAAAACAGGCGTTTTCAGCCCATTACCGGCATATGGAAGAAACAGCAGTAAGCACAGGGAAATATCTGCTTCTAAATCCAAAACGCAGCTATCTAACAGAACGGTTGTCAATGTGTGCACTCAACTTCCAGAGTTAAACCCGTGTGTGGATTCAGCAGTCTGCAAACACTTTCTCTGCAGAGTCCCAAAACAGGCGTTTTCAGCCCATTACCGGCATATGGAAGAAACAGCAGTAAGCACAGGGAAATATCTGCTTCTAAATCCAAAACGCAGCTATCTAACAGAACGGTTGTCAATGTGTGCACTCAACTTCCCGTGTTAAACCCGTGTGTGGATTCAGCAGCCTGCAGAGACTTTCTCTGCAGAGTCCCAAAACAGGCGTTTTCAGCCCATTACCGGCATATGGAAGAAACAGCAGTAAGCACAGGGAAATATCTGCTTCTAAATCCAAAACGCAGCTTTCTAACAGAACGGTTGTCAATGTGTGCACTCAACTTCCAGAGTTAAACCCGTGTGTGGATTCAGCAGTCTGCAAACACTTTCTCTGCAGAGTCCCAAAACAGGCGTTTTCAGCCCATTACCGGCATATGGAAGAAACAGCAGTAAGCACAGGGAAATATCTGCTTCTAAATCCAAAACGCAGCTATCTAACAGAACGGTTGTCAATGTGTGCACTCAACTTCCAGAGTTAAACCCGTGTGTGGATTCAGCAGTCTGCAAACACTTTCTCTGCAGAGTCCCAAAACAGGCGTTTTCAGCCCATTACCGGCATATGGAAGAAACAGCAGTAAGCACAGGGAAATATCTGCTTCTAAATCCAAAACGCAGCTATCTAACAGAACGGTTGTCAATGTGTGCACTCAACTTCCAGAGTTAAACCCGTGTGTGGATTCAGCAGCCTGCAGAGACTTTCTCTGCAGAGTCCCAAAACAGGCGTTTTCAGCCCATTACCGGCATATGGAAGAAGCAGCAGTAAGCACAGGGAAATATCTGCTTCTAAATCCAAAACGCAGCTATCTAACAGAATGGTTGTCAATGTGTGCACTCAACTTCCAGAGTTAAACCCGTGTGTGGATTCAGCAGTCTGCAGAGACTTTCTCTGCAGAGTCCAAAACAGGCGTTTTCAGCCCATTACCGGCATATGGAAGACACAGCAGTAAGCACAGGGAAATATCTGCTTCTAAATCCAAAACGCAGCTATCTAACAGAACGGTTGTCAATGTGTGCACTCAACTTCCAGAGTTAAACCCGTGTGTGGATTCAGCAGTCTGCAAACACTTTCTCTGCCGAGTCCCAAAACAGGTGTTTTCAGCCCATTACCGGCATATGGAAGAAGCAGCAGTAAGCACAGGGAAATATCTGCTTCTAAATCCAAAACGCAGCTATCTAACAGAACGGTTGTCAATGTGTGCACTCAACTTCCAGAGTTAAACCCGTGTGTGGATTCAGCAGCCTGCAGAGACTTTCTCTGCAGAGTCCCAAAACAGGCGTTTTCAGCCCATTACCGGCATATGGAAGAAACAGCAGTAAGCACAGGGAAATATCTGCTTCTAAATCCTAAACGCAGCTATCTAACAGAACGGTTGTCAATGTGTGCACTCAACTTCCAGAGTTAAACCCGTGTGTGGATTCAGCAGTCTGCAAACACTTTCTCTGCAGAGTCCCAAAACAGGCGTTTTCAGCCCAATACCGGCATTTGGAAGAAACGGCAGTAGGCACAGGGAAATATCTGCTTCTAAATCCAAAACGCAGCTATCTAACAGAACGGTTGTCAATGTGTGCACTCAACTTCCAGAGTTAAACCCGTGTGTGGATTTTGCAGTCTGCAAACACTTTCTCTGCAGAGTCCCAAAACAGGCGTTTTCAGCCCAATACCGGCATTTGGAAGAAACGGCAGTAGGCACAGGGAAATATCTGCTTCTAAATCCAAAACGCAGCTATCTAACAGAACGGTTGTCAATGTGTGCACTCAACTTCCAGAGTTAAACCCGTGTGGATTCAGCAGTCTGCAAACACTTTCTCTGCAGAGTCCCAAAACAGGCGTTTTCAGCCCATTACCGGCATATGGAAGAAACAGCAGTAAGCACAGGGAAATATCTGCTTCTAAATCCAAAACGCAGCTATCTAACAGAACGGTTGTCAATGTGTGCACTCAACTTCCAGAGTTAAACCCGTGTGTGGATTCAGCAGTCTGCAAACACTTTCTCTGCAGAGTCCCAAAACAGGCGTTTTCAGCCCATTACCGGCATATGGACGAAACAGCAGTAAGCACAGGAAAATATCTGCTTCTAAATCCAAAACGCAGCTATCTAACAGAACGGTTGTCAATGTGTGCACTCAACTTGCAGAGTTAAAGCCGTGTGTGGATTCAGCAGTCTGCAAACACTTTCTCTGCAGAGTCCCAAAACAGGCGTTTTCAGCCCATTACCGGCATATGGACGAAGCAGCAGTAAGCACAGGGAAATATCTGCTTCTAAATCCAAAACGCAGCTATCTAACAGAACGGTTGTCAATGTGTGCACTCAACTTCCAGAGTTAAACCCGTGTGTGGATTCAGCAGTCTGCAAACACTTTCTGTGCAGAGTCTGAAAACAGGCCTTTCCGGCCCAGTACCGGCATATATAAGAAAGAGCATTAAGACTGCGTCTAAAACTCAGAAGAAACGTTTATTTCAACCTGCTCGGCCGTGTGTTCTCTGACCTAAGGGAGTTTAATCTATGTTTAGATTCAGCGAGATAGAAACACGTTTATTCTAGGAGCTGTCTTTGGATATTCCGGAATGAATGGGAGTATATGCTGTAAAGAGAAATATCTGTTTCTAAAACCAAAATGGATCTATCTAGCAGAGTGGTTGTGAATGTGTGCCTTTGGCTTAAAGAGGTAAACTGCTCTTCTCATGCAGCACTTTAGAAACCCTTTATATGCAAATTCTCATACAGGCCTTTCCAGCAAAACACCAGCCTAAAGGAAATAGCAGTAAGACTGCATCTTTAACATGGATGAAACTGTTTTCAAACTGCTCTGCTGTGTGTTCATTCGTATAAGAGGCTTGAATATATGTTCAGATTCAGCTAATTAGCAACACGTTTCTTCCAGGAGCTGTGTTTGCCTATTCCAGAGTATACTGGAGTATAAGATGTAAAGACAAATGTCTCGTTCCAAAAGAAAAACGGATGATCTAATGGAATGGTTGTCAATGTGTGCATTCAACTTACTGAGCTAAACTGCTGTTTGTATGCAGCAGTTTAGAAAACATTTCTGTGTAGATTCTCAAACAGACATTTCCAGCAAAATACCGGCCTATAAGAAATAGCAGTAAGACTGCGTCTAAAACTCAGAGGGAACGTTTCTTTCAAACTGCTCTGCAGTGTGTTCGTTCACCAAAGGTCGTTGAATCTATGTTTGGATTCAGCGAGTTTGAAACACGTTTATTCTAGGAGCTGCATTTCGATATTCCAGAGTGTATGGGAGTAAATGCTGTAAAGAGAAATATCTGTTTCTAAAACCAAAACGGAGCTATCTAACAGAATGGTTGTGAATGTGTGCATTCAACTTAAAGGGTTAATCTGCTCTTCTTAGGCAGCAGTTTAGAAACCCTTTATATGCAAATTCTAAAATCAACATTTGCAGCAAAACACCAGCCTCAAAGAAGTAGCAGTAAGACTGCATCTATAACATAGAAGAAACGTTTTCTTCAAAATGCTCTGCTCTGTGTTCATTCAACTAAGAGTCTTGAGTATATGTTCAGATTCAGCGAGTAAGAAACACGTTTCTTCCAGGAGCTGCATTTGCATATTCCAGAGTGTACTGGAGTATAAGGTTTAAAGTGAAATATCTGGTTCTAAAACAAACACGGAGCCATCTAACAGAATGGTTGTCACTGTGTGCATTCAGCTTATTGAGATAAACTGTTGTTTCTATGCAGCAGTTTAGAAAAGATTTTTGTGCAGATTCTAAAACAGACATTCCCAGCAAAATACCGGCCTCTAAGAAATAGCAATAAGACTGCGTCTAAAACTCAAATAAAACGTTTCTTTCAAACTGCTGTGCTGTGTGTTCGTTCACCTAAGGGAGTTGAATCTATGTTTAGATTCAGCGACTTAGAAACACGTCTATTCTGGGAGCTGCGTTTGGCTATTCCAGAATGAATGGGAGTATATGCTGTAACTAGAAACACAGGCTTCTAAAACCAAAACGGAGCTAGCTAACAGAATGATTGTGAATGAGGGCATTCAACATAACGAATTAAACTGCTCCACTTATGCAGCAGTTTACAAACCATTTGTATGGAAATTCTAAAACCAACATTTCCAGGAAAACACCAGCCTAAAAGCAATAGCAGTAACAGTGCATCTATAACATGGAAGAAATGTTTTTTTCAAACTCCTCTGCTGCGTCTTCATTCACCTAAGAGACTTCAATATATGCTCAGATTCAGCGAGTTACAAACACGTTTCTTCCAGGAGCTGCGTTTGCATATATCAGAGTGTACTGGGGTACAAGATGTAAAGGGAAATATCTGATTATACGTAGAAACCCGTTTCTTTTAGGAGCTGCGTTTGGATATTCCAGAGTGAATGAGAGTATATGCTGTAAAGAGAAATAACTTCTTCTAAAACCAAAAGGCAGCTATGTAACTGAATGGTTGTCAATGCGTGCATTCACCTTCCAGAGATGAACTCGTGTGTGGATTCAGCAGTCCGCAAACACTTTCTGTGCAGAGTCCCAAAACAGGCGTTTTCAGCCCATTACCGGCATATGGAAGAAACAGCAGTAAGCACAGGGAAATATCTGCTTCTAAATCCAAAACGCAGCTATCTAACAGAACGGTTGTCAATGTGTGCACTCAACTTCCAGAGTTAAACCCGTGTGTGGATTCAGCAGTCTGCAGAGACTTTCTCTGCAGAGTCCCAAAACAGGCGTTTTCAGCCCATTACCGGCATATGGAAGAAACAGCAGTAAGCACAGGGAAATATCTGCTTCTAAATCCAAAACGCAGCTATCTAACAGAACGGTTGTCAATGTGTGCACTCAACTTCCAGAGTTAAACCCGTGTGTGGATTCAGCAGTCTGCAGAGACTTTCTCTGCAGAGTCCCAAAACAGGCGTTTTTCAGCCCATTACCGGCATATGGAAGAAACAGCAGTAAGCACAGGGAAATATCTGCTTCTAAATCCAAAACGCAGCTATCTAACAGAACGGTTGTCAATGTGTGCACTCAACTTCCAGAGTCAAACCCGTGTGTGGATTCAGCAGTCTGCAGAGACTTTCTCTGCAGAGTCCCAAAACAGGCGTTTTCAGCCCATTACCGGCATATGGAAGAAACAGCAGTAAGCACAGGGAAATATCTGCTTCTAAATCCAAAACGCAGCTATCTAACAGAACGGTTGTCAATGTGTGCACTCAACTTCCAGAGTTAAACCCGTGTGTGGATTCAGCAGTCTGCAGAGACTTTCTCTGCAGAGTCCCAAAACAGGCGTTTTCAGCCCATTACCGGCATATGGAAGAAACAGCAGTAAGCACAGGGAAATATCTGCTTCTAAATCCAAAACGCAGCTATCTAACAGAACGGTTGTCAATGTGTGCACTCAACTTCCAGAGTTAAACCCGTGTGTGGATTCAGCAGTCTGCAGAGACTTTCTCTGCAGAGTCCCAAAACAGGCGTTTTCAGCCCATTACCGGCATATGGAAGAAACAGCAGTAAGCACAGGGAAATATCTGCTTCTAAATCCAAAACGCAGCTATCTAACAGAACGGTTGTCAATGTGTGCACTCAACTTCCAGAGTTAAACCCGTGTGTGGATTCAGCATTCTGCAGAGACTTTCTCTGCAGAGTCCCAAAACAGGCGTTTTCAGCCCATTACCGGCATATGGAAGAAACAGCAGTAAGCACAGGGAAATATCTGCTTCTAAATCCAAAACGCAGCTATCTAACAGAACGGTTGTCAATGTGTGCACTCAACTTCCAGAGTTAAACCCGTGTGTGGATTCAGCAGTCTGCAGAGACTTTCTCTGCAGAGTCCCAAAACAGGCGTTTTCAGCCCATTACCGGCATATGGAAGAAACAGCAGTAAGCACAGGGAAATATCTGCTTCTAAATCCAAAACGCAGCTATCTAACAGAACGGTTGTCAATGTGTGCACTCAACTTCCAGAGTTAAACCCGTGTGTGGATTCAGCAGTCTGCAAACACTTTCTCTGCAGAGTCCCAAAACAGGCGTTTTCAGCCCATTACCGGCATATGGAAGAAACAGCAGTAAGCACAGGGAAATATCTGCTTCTAAATCCAAAATGCAGCTATCTAACAGAACGGTTGTCAATGTGTGCACTCAACTTCCAGAGTTAAACCCGTGTGGATTCAGCAGTCTGCAAACACTTTCTCTGCAGAGTCCCAAAACAGGCGTTTTCAGCCCAATACCGGCATTTGGAAGAAACGGCAGTAGGCACAGGGAAATATCTGCTTCTAAATCCAAAACGCAGCTATCTAACAGAACGGTTGTCAATGTGTGCACTCAACTTCCAGAGTTAAACCCGTGTGTGGATTTTGCAGTCTGCAAACACTTTCTCTGCAGAGTCCCAAAACAGGCGTTTTCAGCCCAATACCGGCATTTGGAAGAAACGGCAGTAGGCACAGGGAAATATCTGCTTCTAAATCCAAAACGCAGCTATCTAACAGAACGGTTGTCAATGTGTGCACTCAACTTCCAGAGTTAAACCCGTGTGGATTCAGCAGTCTGCAAACACTTTCTCTGCAGAGTCCCAAAACAGGCGTTTTCAGCCCATTACCGGCATATGGAAGAAACAGCAGTAAGCACAGGGAAATATCTGCTTCTAAATGCAAAACGCAGCTATCTAACAGAACGGTTGTCAATGTGTGCACTCAACTTCCAGAGTTAAACCCGTGTGTGGATTCAGCAGTCTGCAAACACTTTCTCTGCAGAGTCCCAAAACAGGCGTTTTCAGCCCATTACCGGCATATGGACGAAACAGCAGTAAGCACAGGGAAATATCTGCTTCTAAATCCAAAACGCAGCTATCTAACAGAACGGTTGTCAATGTGTGCACTCAACTTCCAGAGTTAAACCCGTGTGTGGATTCAGCAGTCTGCAAACACTTTCTCTGCAGAGTCCCAAAACAGGCGTTTTCAGCCCATTACCGGCATATGGACGAAACAGCAGTAAGCACAGGGAAATATCTGCTTCTAAATCCAAAACGCAGCTATCTAACAGAACGGTTGTCAATGTGTGCACTCAACTTCCAGAGTTAAACCCGTGTGTGGATTCAGCAGTCTGCAAACACTTTCTCTGCAGAGTCCCAAAACAGGCGTTTTCAGCCCATTACCGGCATATGGACGAAACAGCAGTAAGCACAGGGAAATATCTGCTTCTAAATCCAAAACGCAGCTATCTAACAGAACGGTTGTCAATGTGTGCACTCAACTTCCAGAGTTAAACCCGTGTGTGGATTCAGCAGTCTGCAAACACTTTCTGTGCAGAGTCTGAAAACAGGCCTTTCCGGCCCAGTACCGGCATATATAAGAAAGAGCATTAAGACTGCGTCTAAAACTCAGAAGAAACGTTTATTTCAACCTGCTCGGCCGTGTGTTCTCTGACCTAAGGGAGTTTAATCTATGTTTAGATTCAGCGAGATAGAAACACGTTCATTCTAGGAGCTGTCTTTGGATATTCCGGAATGAATGGGAGTATATGCTGTAAAGAGAAATATCTGTTTCTAAAACCAAAATGGATCTATCTAGCAGAGTGGTTGTGAATGTGTGCCTTTGGCTTAAAGAGGTAAACTGCTCTTCTCATGCAGCACTTTAGAAACCCTTTATATGCAAATTCTCATACAGGCCTTTCCAGCAAAACACCAGCCTAAAGGAAATAGCAGTAAGACTGCATCTTTAACATGGATGAAACTGTTTTCAAACTGCTCTGCTGTGTGTTCATTCGTATAAGAGGCTTGAATATATGTTCAGATTCAGCTAATTAGCAACACGTTTCTTCCAGGAGCTGTGTTTGCCTATTCCAGAGTATACTGGAGTATAAGATGTAAAGACAAATGTCTCGTTCCAAAAGAAAAACGGATGATCTAATGGAATGGTTGTCAATGTGTGCATTCAACTTACTGAGCTAAACTGCTGTTTGTATGCAGCAGTTTAGAAAACATTTCTGTGTAGATTCTCAAACAGACATTTCCAGCAAAATACCGGCCTATAAGAAATAGCAGTAAGACTGCGTCTAAAACTCAGAGGGAACGTTTCTTTCAAACTGCTCTGCAGTGTGTTCGTTCACCAAAGGTCGTTGAATCTATGTTTGGATTCAGCGAGTTTGAAACACGTTTATTCTAGGAGCTGCATTTCGATATTCCAGAGTGTATGGGAGTAAATGCTGTAAAGAGAAATATCTGTTTCTAAAACCAAAACGGAGCTATCTAACAGAATGGTTGTGAATGTGTGCATTCAACTTAAAGGGTTAATCTGCTCTTCTTAGGCAGCAGTTTAGAAACCCTTTATATGCAAATTCTAAAATCAACATTTGCAGCAAAACACCAGCCTCAAAGAAGTAGCAGTAAGACTGCATCTATAACATAGAAGAAACGTTTTCTTCAAAATGCTCTGCTCTGTGTTCATTCAACTAAGAGTCTTGAGTATATGTTCAGATTCAGCGAGTAAGAAACACGTTTCTTCCAGGAGCTGCATTTGCATATTCCAGAGTGTACTGGAGTATAAGGTTTAAAGTGAAATATCTGGTTCTAAAACAAACACGGAGCCATCTAACAGAATGGTTGTCACTGTGTGCATTCAGCTTATTGAGATAAACTGTTGTTTCTATGCAGCAGTTTAGAAAAGATTTTTGTGCAGATTCTAAAACAGACATTCCCAGCAAAATACCGGCCTCTAAGAAATAGCAATAAGACTGCGTCTAAAACTCAAATAAAACGTTTCTTTCAAACTGCTGTGCTGTGTGTTCGTTCACCTAAGGGAGTTGAATCTATGTTTAGATTCAGCGACTTAGAAACACGTCTATTCTGGGAGCTGCGTTTGGCTATTCCAGAATGAATGGGAGTATATGCTGTAACTAGAAACACAGGCTTCTAAAACCAAAACGGAGCTAGCTAACAGAATGATTGTGAATGAGGGCATTCAACATAACGAATTAAACTGCTCCACTTATGCAGCAGTTTACAAACCATTTGTATGGAAATTCTAAAACCAACATTTCCAGGAAAACACCAGCCTAAAAGCAATAGCAGTAACAGTGCATCTATAACATGGAAGAAATGTTTTTTTCAAACTCCTCTGCTGCGTCTTCATTCACCTAAGAGACTTCAATATATGCTCAGATTCAGCGAGTTACAAACACGTTTCTTCCAGGAGCTGCGTTTGCATATATCAGAGTGTACTGGGGTACAAGATGTAAAGGGAAATATCTGATTATACGTAGAAACCCGTTTCTTTTAGGAGCTGCGTTTGGATATTCCAGAGTGAATGAGAGTATATGCTGTAAAGAGAAATAACTTCTTCTAAAACCAAAAGGCAGCTATGTAACTGAATGGTTGTCAATGCGTGCATTCACCTTCCAGAGATGAACTCGTGTGTGGATTCAGCAGTCCGCAAACACTTTCTGTGCAGAGTCCCAAAACAGGCGTTTTCAGCCCATTACCGGCATATGGAAGAAACAGCAGTAAGCACAGGGAAATATCTGCTTCTAAATCCAAAACGCAGCTATCTAACAGAACGGTTGTCAATGTGTGCACTCAACTTCCAGAGTTAAACCCGTGTGTGGATTCAGCAGTCTGCAGAGACTTTCTCTGCAGAGTCCCAAAACAGGCGTTTTCAGCCCATTACCGGCATATGGAAGAAACAGCAGTAAGCACAGGGAAATATCTGCTTCTAAATCCAAAACGCAGCTATCTAACAGAACGGTTGTCAATGTGTGCACTCAACTTCCAGAGTTAAACCCGTGTGTGGATTCAGCAGTCTGCAGAGACTTTCTCTGCAGAGTCCCAAAACAGGCGTTTTTCAGCCCATTACCGGCATATGGAAGAAACAGCAGTAAGCACAGGGAAATATCTGCTTCTAAATCCAAAACGCAGCTATCTAACAGAACGGTTGTCAATGTGTGCACTCAACTTCCAGAGTCAAACCCGTGTGTGGATTCAGCAGTCTGCAGAGACTTTCTCTGCAGAGTCCCAAAACAGGCGTTTTCAGCCCATTACCGGCATATGGAAGAAACAGCAGTAAGCACAGGGAAATATCTGCTTCTAAATCCAAAACGCAGCTATCTAACAGAACGGTTGTCAATGTGTGCACTCAACTTCCAGAGTTAAACCCGTGTGTGGATTCAGCAGTCTGCAGAGACTTTCTCTGCAGAGTCCCAAAACAGGCGTTTTCAGCCCATTACCGGCATATGGAAGAAACAGCAGTAAGCACAGGGAAATATCTGCTTCTAAATCCAAAACGCAGCTATCTAACAGAACGGTTGTCAATGTGTGCACTCAACTTCCAGAGTTAAACCCGTGTGTGGATTCAGCAGTCTGCAGAGACTTTCTCTGCAGAGTCCCAAAACAGGCGTTTTCAGCCCATTACCGGCATATGGAAGAAACAGCAGTAAGCACAGGGAAATATCTGCTTCTAAATCCAAAACGCAGCTATCTAACAGAACGGTTGTCAATGTGTGCACTCAACTTCCAGAGTTAAACCCGTGTGTGGATTCAGCATTCTGCAGAGACTTTCTCTGCAGAGTCCCAAAACAGGCGTTTTCAGCCCATTACCGGCATATGGAAGAAACAGCAGTAAGCACAGGGAAATATCTGCTTCTAAATCCAAAACGCAGCTATCTAACAGAACGGTTGTCAATGTGTGCACTCAACTTCCAGAGTTAAACCCGTGTGTGGATTCAGCAGTCTGCAGAGACTTTCTCTGCAGAGTCCCAAAACAGGCGTTTTCAGCCCATTACCGGCATATGGAAGAAACAGCAGTAAGCACAGGGAAATATCTGCTTCTAAATCCAAAACGCAGCTATCTAACAGAACGGTTGTCAATGTGTGCACTCAACTTCCAGAGTTAAACCCGTGTGTGGATTCAGCAGTCTGCAAACACTTTCTCTGCAGAGTCCCAAAACAGGCGTTTTCAGCCCATTACCGGCATATGGAAGAAACAGCAGTAAGCACAGGGAAATATCTGCTTCTAAATCCAAAATGCAGCTATCTAACAGAACGGTTGTCAATGTGTGCACTCAACTTCCAGAGTTAAACCCGTGTGGATTCAGCAGTCTGCAAACACTTTCTCTGCAGAGTCCCAAAACAGGCGTTTTCAGCCCAATACCGGCATTTGGAAGAAACGGCAGTAGGCACAGGGAAATATCTGCTTCTAAATCCAAAACGCAGCTATCTAACAGAACGGTTGTCAATGTGTGCACTCAACTTCCAGAGTTAAACCCGTGTGTGGATTTTGCAGTCTGCAAACACTTTCTCTGCAGAGTCCCAAAACAGGCGTTTTCAGCCCAATACCGGCATTTGGAAGAAACGGCAGTAGGCACAGGGAAATATCTGCTTCTAAATCCAAAACGCAGCTATCTAACAGAACGGTTGTCAATGTGTGCACTCAACTTCCAGAGTTAAACCCGTGTGGATTCAGCAGTCTGCAAACACTTTCTCTGCAGAGTCCCAAAACAGGCGTTTTCAGCCCATTACCGGCATATGGAAGAAACAGCAGTAAGCACAGGGAAATATCTGCTTCTAAATGCAAAACGCAGCTATCTAACAGAACGGTTGTCAATGTGTGCACTCAACTTCCAGAGTTAAACCCGTGTGTGGATTCAGCAGTCTGCAAACACTTTCTCTGCAGAGTCCCAAAACAGGCGTTTTCAGCCCATTACCGGCATATGGACGAAACAGCAGTAAGCACAGGGAAATATCTGCTTCTAAATCCAAAACGCAGCTATCTAACAGAACGGTTGTCAATGTGTGCACTCAACTTCCAGAGTTAAACCCGTGTGTGGATTCAGCAGTCTGCAAACACTTTCTCTGCAGAGTCCCAAAACAGGCGTTTTCAGCCCATTACCGGCATATGGACGAAACAGCAGTAAGCACAGGGAAATATCTGCTTCTAAATCCAAAACGCAGCTATCTAACAGAACGGTTGTCAATGTGTGCACTCAACTTCCAGAGTTAAACCCGTGTGTGGATTCAGCAGTCTGCAAACACTTTCTCTGCAGAGTCCCAAAACAGGCGTTTTCAGCCCATTACCGGCATATGGACGAAACAGCAGTAAGCACAGGGAAATATCTGCTTCTAAATCCAAAACGCAGCTATCTAACAGAACGGTTGTCAATGTGTGCACTCAACTTCCAGAGTTAAACCCGTGTGTGGATTCAGCAGTCTGCAAACACTTTCTGTGCAGAGTCTGAAAACAGGCCTTTCCGGCCCAGTACCGGCATATATAAGAAAGAGCATTAAGACTGCGTCTAAAACTCAGAAGAAACGTTTATTTCAACCTGCTCGGCCGTGTGTTCTCTGACCTAAGGGAGTTTAATCTATGTTTAGATTCAGCGAGATAGAAACACGTTCATTCTAGGAGCTGTCTTTGGATATTCCGGAATGAATGGGAGTATATGCTGTAAAGAGAAATATCTGTTTCTAAAACCAAAATGGATCTATCTAGCAGAGTGGTTGTGAATGTGTGCCTTTGGCTTAAAGAGGTAAACTGCTCTTCTCATGCAGCACTTTAGAAACCCTTTATATGCAAATTCTCATACAGGCCTTTCCAGCAAAACACCAGCCTAAAGGAAATAGCAGTAAGACTGCATCTTTAACATGGATGAAACTGTTTTCAAACTGCTCTGCTGTGTGTTCATTCGTATAAGAGGCTTGAATATATGTTCAGATTCAGCTAATTAGCAACACGTTTCTTCCAGGAGCTGTGTTTGCCTATTCCAGAGTATACTGGAGTATAAGATGTAAAGACAAATGTCTCGTTCCAAAAGAAAAACGGATGATCTAATGGAATGGTTGTCAATGTGTGCATTCAACTTACTGAGCTAAACTGCTGTTTGTATGCAGCAGTTTAGAAAACATTTCTGTGTAGATTCTCAAACAGACATTTCCAGCAAAATACCGGCCTATAAGAAATAGCAGTAAGACTGCGTCTAAAACTCAGAGGGAACGTTTCTTTCAAACTGCTCTGCAGTGTGTTCGTTCACCAAAGGTCGTTGAATCTATGTTTGGATTCAGCGAGTTTGAAACACGTTTATTCTAGGAGCTGCATTTCGATATTCCAGAGTGTATGGGAGTAAATGCTGTAAAGAGAAATATCTGTTTCTAAAACCAAAACGGAGCTATCTAACAGAATGGTTGTGAATGTGTGCATTCAACTTAAAGGGTTAATCTGCTCTTCTTAGGCAGCAGTTTAGAAACCCTTTATATGCAAATTCTAAAATCAACATTTGCAGCAAAACACCAGCCTCAAAGAAGTAGCAGTAAGACTGCATCTATAACATAGAAGAAACGTTTTCTTCAAAATGCTCTGCTCTGTGTTCATTCAACTAAGAGTCTTGAGTATATGTTCAGATTCAGCGAGTAAGAAACACGTTTCTTCCAGGAGCTGCATTTGCATATTCCAGAGTGTACTGGAGTATAAGGTTTAAAGTGAAATATCTGGTTCTAAAACAAACACGGAGCCATCTAACAGAATGGTTGTCACTGTGTGCATTCAGCTTATTGAGATAAACTGTTGTTTCTATGCAGCAGTTTAGAAAAGATTTTTGTGCAGATTCTAAAACAGACATTCCCAGCAAAATACCGGCCTCTAAGAAATAGCAATAAGACTGCGTCTAAAACTCAAATAAAACGTTTCTTTCAAACTGCTGTGCTGTGTGTTCGTTCACCTAAGGGAGTTGAATCTATGTTTAGATTCAGCGACTTAGAAACACGTCTATTCTGGGAGCTGCGTTTGGCTATTCCAGAATGAATGGGAGTATATGCTGTAACTAGAAACACAGGCTTCTAAAACCAAAACGGAGCTAGCTAACAGAATGATTGTGAATGAGGGCATTCAACATAACGAATTAAACTGCTCCACTTATGCAGCAGTTTACAAACCATTTGTATGGAAATTCTAAAACCAACATTTCCAGGAAAACACCAGCCTAAAAGCAATAGCAGTAACAGTGCATCTATAACATGGAAGAAATGTTTTTTTCAAACTCCTCTGCTGCGTGTTCATTCACCTAAGAGACTTCAATATATGCTCAGATTCAGCGAGTTACAAACACGTTTCTTCCAGGAGCTGCGTTTGCATATATCAGAGTGTACTGGGGTACAAGATGTAAAGGGAAATATCTGATTATACGTAGAAACCCGTTTCTTTTAGGAGCTGCGTTTGGATATTCCAGAGTGAATGAGAGTATATGCTGTAAAGAGAAATAACTTCTTCTAAAACCAAAAGGCAGCTATGTAACTGAATGGTTGTCAATGCGTGCATTCACCTTCCAGAGATGAACTCGTGTGTGGATTCAGCAGTCCGCAAACACTTTCTGTGCAGAGTCCCAAAACAGGCGTTTTCAGCCCATTACCGGCATATGGAAGAAACAGCAGTAAGCACAGGGAAATATCTGCTTCTAAATCCAAAACGCAGCTATCTAACAGAACGGTTGTCAATGTGTGCACTCAACTTCCAGAGTTAAACCCGTGTGTGGATTCAGCAGTCTGCAGAGACTTTCTCTGCAGAGTCCCAAAACAGGCGTTTTCAGCCCATTACCGGCATATGGAAGAAACAGCAGTAAGCACAGGGAAATATCTGCTTCTAAATCCAAAACGCAGCTATCTAACAGAACGGTTGTCAATGTGTGCACTCAACTTCCAGAGTTAAACCCATGTGTGGATTCAGCAGTCTGCAAACACTTTCTCTGCAGAGTCCCAAAACAGGCGTTTTCAGCCCATTACCGGCATATGGAAGAAGCAGCAGTAAGCACAGGGAAATATCTGCTTCTAAATCCAAAACGCAGCTATCTAACAGAACGGTTGTCAATGTGTGCACTCAACTTCCAGAGTTAAACCCGTGTGTGGATTCAGCAGTCTGCAGAGACTTTCTCTGCAGAGTCCCAAAACAGGCGTTTTCAGCCCATTACCGGCATATGGAAGAAACAGCAGTAAGCACAGGGAAATATCTGCTTCTAAATCCAAAACGCAGCTATCTAACAGAACGGTTGTCAATGTGTGCACTCAACTTCCAGAGTTAAACCCGTGTGTGGATTCAGCAGCCTGCAGAGACTTTCTCTGCAGAGTCCCAAAACAGGCGTTTTCAGCCCATTACCGGCATATGGAAGAAACAGCAGTAAGCACAGGGAAATATCTGCTTCTAAATCCAAAACCCAGCTATCTAACAGAACGGTTGTCAATGTGTGCACTCAACTTCCAGAGTTAAACCCGTGTGTGGATTCAGCAGTCTGCAAACACTTTCTCTGCAGAGTCCCAAAACAGGCGTTTTCAGCCCATTACCGGCATATGGAAGAAACAGCAGTAAGCACAGGGAAATATCTGCTTCTAAATCCAAAACGCAGCTATCTAACAGAACGGTTGTCAATGTGTGCACTCAACTTCCAGAGTTAAACTCGTGTGTGGATTCAGCAGCCTGCAGAGACTTTCTCTGCAGAGTCCCAAAACAGGCGTTTTCAGCCCATTACCGGCATATGGAAGAAACAGCAGTAAGCACAGGGAAATATCTGCTTCTAAATCCAAAACGCAGCTATCTAACAGAACGGTTGTCAATGTGTGCACTCAACTTCCAGAGTTAAACCCGTGTGTGGATTCAGCAGTCTGCAGAGACTTTCTCTGCAGAGTCCCAAAACAGGCGTTTTCAGCCCATTACCGGCATATGGAAGAAACAGCAGTAAGCACAGGGAAATATCTGCTTCTAAATCCAAAACGCAGCTATCTAACAGAACGGTTGTCAATGTGTGCACTCAACTTCCAGAGTTAAACCCGTGTGTGGATTCAGCAGTCTGCAAACACTTTCTCTGCAGAGTCCCAAAACAGGCGTTTTCAGCCCATTACCGGCATATGGAAGAAACAGCAGTAAGCACAGGGAAATATCTGCTTCTAAATCCAAAACGCAGCTATCTAACAGAACGGTTGTCAATGTGTGCACTCAACTTCCAGAGTTAAACCCGTGTGTGGATTCAGCAGTCTGCAGAGACTTTCTCTGCAGAGTCCGAAAACTGGCGTTTTCAGCCCATTACCGGCATATGGAAGAAACAGCAGTAAGCACAGGGAAATATCTGCTTCGAAATCCAAAACGCAGCTATCTAACAGAACGGTTGTCAATGTGTGCACTCAACTTCCAGAGTTAAACCCGTGTGTGGATTCAGCAGTCTGCAAACAGTTTCTCTGCAGAGTCCCAAAACAGGCGTTTTCAGCCCATTACCGGCATATGGAAGAAACAGCAGTAAGCACAGGGAAATATCTGCTTCTAAATCCAAAACGCAGCTATCTAACAGAACGGTTGTCAATGTGTGCACTCAACTTCCAGAGTTAAACCCGTGTGTGGATTCAGCAGTCTGCAGAGACTTTCTCTGCAGAGTCCCAAAACAGGCGTTTTCAGCCCATTACCGGCATATGGAAGAAACAGCAGTAAGCACAGGGAAATATCTGCTTCTAAATCCAAAACGCAGCTATCTAACAGAACGGTTGTCAATGTGTGCACTCAACTTCCAGAGTTAAACCCGTGTGTGGATTCAGCAGTCTGCAAACACTTTCTCTGCAGAGTCCCAAAACAGGCGTTTTCAGCCCATTACAGGCATATGGAAGAAACAGCAGTAAGCACAGGGAAATATCTGCTTCTAAATCCAAAACGCAGCTATCTAACAGAACGGTTGTCAATGTGTGCACTCAACTTCCAGAGTTAAACCCGTGTGTGGATTCAGCAGTCTGCAAACACTTTCTCTGCAGAGTCCCAAAACAGGCGTTTTCAGCCCATTACCGGCATATGGAAGAAGCAGCAGTAAGCACAGGGAAATATCTGCTTCTAAATCCAAAACGCAGCTATCTAACAGAACGGTTGTCAATGTGTGCACTCAACTTCCAGAGTTAAACACGTGTGTGGATTCAGCAGTCTGCAGAGACTTTCTCTGCAGAGTCCCAAAACAGGCGTTTTCAGCCCATTACCGGCATATGGAAGAAACAGCAGTAAGCACAGGGAAATATCTGCTTCTAAATCCAAAACGCAGCTATCTAACAGAACGGTTGTCAATGTGTGCACTCAACTTCCAGAGTTAAACCCGTGTGTGGATTCAGCAGCCTGCAGAGACTTTCTCTGCAGAGTCCCAAAACAGGCGTTTTCAGCCCATTACCGGCATATGGAAGAAACAGCAGTAAGCACAGGGAAATATCTGCTTCTAAATCCAAAACCCAGCTATCTAACAGAACGGTTGTCAATGTGTGCACTCAACATCCAGAGTTAAACCCGTGTGTGGATTCAGCAGTCTGCAGAGACTTTCTCTGCAGAGTCCGAAAACTGGCGTTTTCAGCCCATTACCGGCATATGGAAGAAACAGCAGTAAGCACAGGGAAATATCTGCTTCGAAATCCAAAACGCAGCTATCTAACAGAACGGTTGTCAATGTGTGCACTCAACTTCCAGAGTTAAACCCGTGTGTGGATTCAGCAGTCTGCAAACAGTTTCTCTGCAGAGTCCCAAAACAGGCGTTTTCAGCCCATTACCGGCATATGGAAGAAACAGCAGTAAGCACAGGGAAATATCTGCTTCTAAATCCAAAACGCAGCTATCTAACAGAACGGTTGTCAATGTGTGCACTCAACTTCCAGAGTTAAACCCGTGTGTGGATTCAGCAGTCTGCAGAGACTTTCTCTGCAGAGTCCCAAAACAGGCGTTTTCAGCCCATTACCGGCATATGGAAGAAACAGCAGTAAGCACAGGGAAATATCTGCTTCTAAATCCAAAACGCAGCTATCTAACAGAACGGTTGTCAATGTGTGCACTCAACTTCCAGAGTTAAACCCGTGTGTGGATTCAGCAGCCTGCAGAGACTTTCTCTGCAGAGTCCCAAAACAGGCGTTTTCAGCCCATTACCGGCATATGGAAGAAACAGCAGTAAGCACAGGGAAATATCTGCTTATAAATCCAAAACGCAGCTATCTAACAGAACGGTTGTCAATGTGTGCACTCAACTTCCAGAGTTAAACGCGTGTGTGGATTCAGCAGTCTGCAGAGACTTTCTCTGCAGAGTCCCAAAACAGGCGTTTTCAGCCCATTAGCGGCATATGGAAGAAACAGCAGTAAGCACAGGGAAATATCTGCTTCTAAATCCAAAACGCAGCTATCTAACAGAACGGTTGTCAATGTGTGCACTCAACTTCCAGAGTTAAACCCGTGTGTGGATTCAGCAGTCTGCAAACACTTTCTCTGCAGAGTCCCAAAACAGGCGTTTTCAGCCCATTACCGGCATATGGAAGAAACAGCAGTAAGCACAGGGAAATATCTGCTTCTAAATCCAAAACGCAGCTATCTAACAGAACGGTTGTCAATGTGTGCACTCAACTTCCAGAGTTAAACCAGTGTGTGGATTCAGCAGTCTGCAAACACTTTCTCTGCAGAGTCCCAAAACAGGCGTTTTCAGCCCATTACCGGCATATGGAAGAAACAGCAGTAAGCACAGGGAAATATCTGCTTCTAAATCCAAAACGCAGCTATCTAACAGAACGGTTGTCAATGTGTGCACTCAACTTCCAGAGTTAAACCCGTGTGTGGATTCAGCAGTCTGCAAACAGTTTCTCTGCAGAGTCCCAAAACAGGCGTTTTCAGCCCATTACCGGCATATGGAAGAAACAGCAGTAAGCACAGGGAAATATCTGCTTCTAAATCCAAAACGCAGCTATCTAACAGAACGGTTGTCAATGTGTGCACTCAACTTCCAGAGTTAAACCCGTGTGTGGATTCAGCAGTCTGCAGAGACTTTCTCTGCAGAGTCCCAAAACAGGCGTTTTCAGCCCATTACCGGCATATGGAAGAAACAGCAGTAAGCACAGGGAAATATCTGCTTCTAAATCCAAAACGCAGCTATCTAACAGAACGGTTGTCAATGTGTGCACTCAACTTCCAGAGTTAAACCCGTGTGTGGATTCAGCAGTCTGCAAACACTTTCTCTGCAGAGTCCCAAAACAGGCGTTTTCAGCCCATTACCGGCATATGGAAGAAACAGCAGTAAGCACAGGGAAATATCTGCTTCTAAATCCAAAACGCAGCTATCTAACAGAACGGTTGTCAATGTGTGCACTCAACTTCCAGAGTTAAACCCGTGTGTGGATTCAGCAGTCTGCAAACACTTTCTCTGCAGAGTCCCAAAACAGGCGTTTTCAGCCCATTACCGGCATATGGAAGAAGCAGCAGTAAGCACAGGGAAATATCTGCTTCTAAATCCAAAACGCAGCTATCTAACAGAACGGTTGTCAATGTGTGCACTCAACTTCCAGAGTTAAACCCGTGTGTGGATTCAGCAGTCTGCAGAGACTTTCTCTGCAGAGTCCCAAAACAGGCGTTTTCAGCCCATTACCGGCATATGGAAGAAACAGCAGTAAGCACAGGGAAATATCTGCTTCTAAATCCAAAACGCAGCTACCTAACAGAACGGTTGTCAATGTGTGCACTCAACTTCCAGAGTTAAACCCGTGTGTGGATTCAGCAGCCTGCAGAGACTTTCTCTGCAGAGTCCCAAAACAGGCGTTTTCAGCCCATTACCGGCATATGGAAGAAACAGCAGTAAGCACAGGGAAATATCTGCTTCTAAATCCAAAACGCAGCTATCTAACAGAACGGTTGTCAATGTGTGCACTCAACTTCCAGAGTTAAACCCGTGTGTGGATTCAGCAGTCTGCAAACACTTTCTCTGCAGAGTCCCAAAACAGGCGTTTTCAGCCCATTACCGGCATATGGAAGAAACAGCAGTAAGCACAGGGAAATATCTGCTTCTAAATCCAAAACGCAGCTATCTAACAGAACGGTTGTCAATGTGTGCACTCAACTTCCCGAGTTAAACCCGTGTGTGGATTCAGCAGCCTGCAGAGACTTTCTCTGCAGAGTCCCAAAACAGGCGTTTTCAGCCCATTACCGGCATATGGAAGAAACAGCAGTAAGCACAGGGAAATATCTGCTTCTAAATCCAAAACGCAGCTATCTAACAGAACGGTTGTCAATGTGTGCACTCAACTTCCAGAGTTAAACCCGTGTGTGGATTCAGCAGTCTGCAAACACTTTCTCTGCAGAGTCCCAAAACAGGCGTTTTCAGCCCATTACCGGCATATGGAAGAAACAGCAGTAAGCACAGGGAAATATCTGCTTCTAAATCCAAAACGCAGCTATCTAACAGAACGGTTGTCAATGTGTGCACTCAACTTCCAGAGTTAAACCCGTGTGTGGATTCAGCAGTCTGCAAACACTTTCTCTGCAGAGTCCCAAAACAGGCGTTTTCAGCCCATTACCGGCATATGGAAGAAACAGCAGTAAGCACAGGGAAATATCTGCTTCTAAATCCAAAACGCAGCTATCTAACAGAACGGTTGTCAATGTGTGCACTCAACTTCCAGAGTTAAACCAGTGTGTGGATTCAGCAGTCTGCAAACACTTTCTCTGCAGAGTCCCAAAACAGGCGTTTTCAGCCCATTACCGGCATATGGAAGAAACAGCAGTAAGCACAGGGAAATATCTGCTTCTAAATCCAAAACGCAGCTATCTAACAGAACGGTTGTCAATGTGTGCACTCAACTTCCAGAGTTAAACCCGTGTGTGGATTCAGCAGTCTGCAGAGACTTTCTCTGCAGAGTCCCAAAACAGGCGTTTTCAGCCCATTACCGGCATATGGAAGAAACAGCAGTAAGCACAGGGAAATATCTGCTTCTAAATCCAAAACGCAGCTATCTAACAGAACGGTTGTCAATGTGTGCACTCAACTTCCAGAGTTAAACCCGTGTGTGGATTCAGCAGTCTGCAGAGACTTTCTCTGCAGAGTCCCAAAACAGGCGTTTTCAGCCCATTACCGGCATATGGAAGAAACAGCAGTAAGCACAGGGAAATATCTGCTTCTAAATCCAAAACGCAGCTATCTAACAGAACGGTTGTCAATGTGTGCACTCAACTTCCAGAGTTAAACCAGTGTGTGGATTCAGCAGTCTGCAAACACTTTCTCTGCAGAGTCCCAAAACAGGCGTTTTCAGCCCATTACCGGCATATGGAAGAAACAGCAGTAAGCACAGGGAAATATCTGCTTCTAAATCCAAAACGCAGCTATCTAACAGAACGGTTGTCAATGTGTGCACTCAACTTCCAGAGTTAAACCCGTGTGTGGATTCAGCAGTCTGCAGAGACTTTCTCTGCAGAGTCCCAAAACAGGCGTTTTCAGCCCATTACCGGCATATGGAAGAAACAGCAGTAAGCACAGGGAAATATCTGCTTCTAAATCCAAAACGCAGCTATCTAACAGAACGGTTGTCAATGTGTGCACTCAACTTCCAGAGTTAAACCCGTGTGTGGATTCAGCAGTCTGCAAACACTTTCTCTGCAGAGTCCCAAAACAGGCGTTTTCAGCCCATTACCGGCATATGGAAGAAACAGCAGTAAGCACAGGGAAATATCTGCTTCTAAATCCAAAACGCAGCTATCTAACAGAACGGTTGTCAATGTGTGCACTCAACTTCCAGAGTTAAACCCGTGTGTGGATTCAGCAGTCTGCAAACACTTTCTCTGCAGAGTCCCAAAACAGGCGTTTTCAGCCCATTACCGGCATATGGAAGAAGTAGCAGTAAGCACAGGGAAATATCTGCTTCTAAATCCAAAACGCAGCTATCTAACAGAACGGTTGTTAATGTGTGCACTCAACTTCCAGAGTTAAACCCGTGTGTGGATTCAGCAGTCTGCAGAGACTTTCTCTGCAGAGTCCCAAAACAGGCGTTTTCAGCCCATTACCGGCATATGGAAGAAACAGCAGTAAGCACAGGGAAATATCTGCTTCTAAATCCAAAACGCAGCTATCTAACAGAACGGTTGTCAATGTGTGCACTCAACTTCCAGAGTTAAACCCGTGTGTGGATTCAGCAGCCTGCAGAGACTTTCTCTGCAGAGTCCCAAAACAGGCGTTTTCAGCCCATTACCGGCATATGGAAGAAACAGCAGTAAGCACAGGGAAATATCTGCTTCTAAATCCAAAACGCAGCTATCTAACAGAACGGTTGTCAATGTGTGCACTCAACTTCCAGAGTTAAACCCGTGTGTGGATTCAGCAGTCTGCAAACACTTTCTCTGCAGAGTCCCAAAACAGGCGTTTTCAGCCCATTACCGGCATATGGAAGAAACAGCAGTAAGCACAGGGAAATATCTGCTTCTAAATCCAAAACGCAGCTATCTAACAGAACGGTTGTCAATGTGTGCACTCAACTTCCCGAGTTAAACCCGTGTGTGGATTCAGCAGCCTGCAGAGACTTTCTCTGCAGAGTCCCAAAACAGGCGTTTTCAGCCCATTACCGGCATATGGAAGAAACAGCAGTAAGCACAGGGAAATATCTGCTTCTAAATCCAAAACGCAGCTATCTAACAGAACGGTTGTCAATGTGTGCACTCAACTTCCAGAGTTAAACCCGTGTGTGGATTCAGCAGTCTGCAAACACTTTCTCTGCAGAGTCCCAAAACAGGCGTTTTCAGCCCATTACCGGCATATGGAAGAAACAGCAGTAAGCACAGGGAAATATCTGCTTCTAAATCCAAAACGCAGCTATCTAACAGAACGGTTGTCAATGTGTGCACTCAACTTCCAGAGTTAAACCCGTGTGTGGATTCAGCAGTCTGCAAACACTTTCTCTGCAGAGTCCCAAAACAGGCGTTTTCAGCCCATTACCGGCATATGGAAGAAACAGCAGTAAGCACAGGGAAATATCTGCTTCTAAATCCAAAACGCAGCTATCTAACAGAACGGTTGTCAATGTGTGCACTCAACTTCCAGAGTTAAACCCGTGTGTGGATTCAGCAGTCTGCAAACACTTTCTCTGCCGAGTCCCAAAACAGGTGTTTTCAGCCCATTACCGGCATATGGAAGAAGCAGCAGTAAGCACAGGGAAATATCTGCTTCTAAATCCAAAACGCAGCTATCTAACAGAACGGTTGTCAATGTGTGCACTCAACTTCCAGAGTTAAACCCGTGTGTGGATTCAGCAGCCTGCAGAGACTTTCTCTGCAGAGTCCCAAAACAGGCGTTTTCAGCCCATTACCGGCATATGGAAGAAACAGCAGTAAGCACAGGGAAATATCTGCTTCTAAATCCTAAACGCAGCTATCTAACAGAACGGTTGTCAATGTGTGCACTCAACTTCCAGAGTTAAACCCGTGTGTGGATTCAGCAGTCTGCAAACACTTTCTCTGCAGAGTCCCAAAACAGGCGTTTTCAGCCCAATACCGGCATTTGGAAGAAACGGCAGTAGGCACAGGGAAATATCTGCTTCTAAATCCAAAACGCAGCTATCTAACAGAACGGTTGTCAATGTGTGCACTCAACTTCCAGAGTTAAACCCGTGTGTGGATTTTGCAGTCTGCAAACACTTTCTCTGCAGAGTCCCAAAACAGGCGTTTTCAGCCCAATACCGGCATTTGGAAGAAACGGCAGTAGGCACAGGGAAATATCTGCTTCTAAATCCAAAACGCAGCTATCTAACAGAACGGTTGTCAATGTGTGCACTCAACTTCCAGAGTTAAACCCGTGTGGATTCAGCAGTCTGCAAACACTTTCTCTGCAGAGTCCCAAAACAGGCGTTTTCAGCCCATTACCGGCATATGGAAGAAACAGCAGTAAGCACAGGGAAATATCTGCTTCTAAATCCAAAACGCAGCTATCTAACAGAACGGTTGTCAATGTGTGCACTCAACTTCCAGAGTTAAACCCGTGTGTGGATTCAGCAGTCTGCAAACACTTTCTCTGCAGAGTCCCAAAACAGGCGTTTTCAGCCCATTACCGGCATATGGACGAAACAGCAGTAAGCACAGGGAAATATCTGCTTCTAAATCCAAAACGCAGCTATCTAACAGAACGGTTGTCAATGTGTGCACTCAACTTCCAGAGTTAAAGCCGTGTGTGGATTCAGCAGTCTGCAAACACTTTCTCTGCAGAGTCCCAAAACAGGCGTTTTCAGCCCATTACCGGCATATGGACGAAGCAGCAGTAAGCACAGGGAAATATCTGCTTCTAAATCCAAAACGCAGCTATCTAACAGAACGGTTGTCAATGTGTGCACTCAACTTCCAGAGTTAAACCCGTGTGTGGATTCAGCAGTCTGCAAACACTTTCTGTGCAGAGTCTGAAAACAGGCCTTTCCGGCCCAGTACCGGCATATATAAGAAAGAGCATTAAGACTGCGTCTAAAACTCAGAAGAAACGTTTATTTCAACCTGCTCGGCCGTGTGTTCTCTGACCTAAGGGAGTTTAATCTATGTTTAGATTCAGCGAGATAGAAACACGTTTATTCTAGGAGCTGTCTTTGGATATTCCGGAATGAATGGGAGTAGATGCTGTAAAGAGAAATATCTGTTTCTAAAACCAAAATGGATCTATCTAGCAGAGTGGTTGTGAATGTGTGCCTTTGGCTTAAAGAGGTAAACTGCTCTTCTCATGCAGCACTTTAGAAACCCTTTATATGCAAATTCTCATACAGGCCTTTCCAGCAAAACACCAGCCTAAAGGAAATAGCAGTAAGACTGCATCTTTAACATGGATGAAACTGTTTTCAAACTGCTCTGCTGTGTGTTCATTCGTATAAGAGGCTTGAATATATGTTCAGATTCAGCTAATTAGCAACACGTTTCTTCCAGGAGCTGTGTTTGCCTATTCCAGAGTATACTGGAGTATAAGATGTAAAGACAAATGTCTCGTTCCAAAAGAAAAACGGATGATCTAATGGAATGGTTGTCAATGTGTGCATTCAACTTACTGAGCTAAACTGCTGTTTGTATGCAGCAGTTTAGAAAACATTTCTGTGTAGATTCTCAAACAGACATTTCCAGCAAAATACCGGCCTATAAGAAATAGCAGTAAGACTGCGTCTAAAACTCAGAGGGAACGTTTCTTTCAAACTGCTCTGCAGTGTGTTCGTTCACCAAAGGTCGTTGAATCTATGTTTGGATTCAGCGAGTTTGAAACACGTTTATTCTAGGAGCTGCATTTCGATATTCCAGAGTGTATGGGAGTAAATGCTGTAAAGAGAAATATCTGTTTCTAAAACCAAAACGGAGCTATCTAACAGAATGGTTGTGAATGTGTGCATTCAACTTAAAGGGTTAATCTGCTCTTCTTAGGCAGCAGTTTAGAAACCCTTTATATGCAAATTCTAAAATCAACATTTGCAGCAAAACACCAGCCTCAAAGAAGTAGCAGTAAGACTGCATCTATAACATAGAAGAAACGTTTTCTTCAAAATGCTCTGCTCTGTGTTCATTCAACTAAGAGTCTTGAGTATATGTTCAGATTCAGCGAGTAAGAAACACGTTTCTTCCAGGAGCTGCATTTGCATATTCCAGAGTGTACTGGAGTATAAGGTTTAAAGTGAAATATCTGGTTCTAAAACAAACACGGAGCCATCTAACAGAATGGTTGTCACTGTGTGCATTCAGCTTATTGAGATAAACTGTTGTTTCTATGCAGCAGTTTAGAAAAGATTTTTGTGCAGATTCTAAAACAGACATTCCCAGCAAAATACCGGCCTCTAAGAAATAGCAATAAGACTGCGTCTAAAACTCAAATAAAACGTTTCTTTCAAACTGCTGTGCTGTGTGTTCGTTCACCTAAGGGAGTTGAATCTATGTTTAGATTCAGCGACTTAGAAACACGTCTATTCTGGGAGCTGCGTTTGGCTATTCCAGAATGAATGGGAGTATATGCTGTAACTAGAAACACAGGCTTCTAAAACCAAAACGGAGCTAGCTAACAGAATGATTGTGAATGAGGGCATTCAACATAACGAATTAAACTGCTCCACTTATGCAGCAGTTTACAAACCATTTGTATGGAAATTCTAAAACCAACATTTCCAGGAAAACACCAGCCTAAAAGCAATAGCAGTAACAGTGCATCTATAACATGGAAGAAATGTTTTTTTCAAACTCCTCTGCTGCGTGTTCATTCACCTAAGAGACTTCAATATATGCTCAGATTCAGCGAGTTACAAACACGTTTCTTCCAGGAGCTGCGTTTGCATATATCAGAGTGTACTGGGGTACAAGATGTAAAGGGAAATATCTGATTATACGTAGAAACCCGTTTCTTTTAGGAGCTGCGTTTGGATATTCCAGAGTGAATGAGAGTATATGCTGTAAAGAGAAATAACTTCTTCTAAAACCAAAAGGCAGCTATGTAACTGAATGGTTGTCAATGCGTGCATTCACCTTCCAGAGATGAACTCGTGTGTGGATTCAGCAGTCCGCAAACACTTTCTGTGAAGAGTCCCAAAACAGGCGTTTTCAGCCCATTACCGGCATATGGAAGAAACAGCAGTAAGCACAGGGAAATATCTGCTTCTAAATCCAAAACGCAGCTATCTAACAGAACGGTTGTCAATGTGTGCACTCAACTTCCAGAGTTAAACCCGTGTGTGGATTCAGCAGTCTGCAGAGACTTTCTCTGCAGAGTCCCAAAACAGGCGTTTTCAGCCCATTACCGGCATATGGAAGAAACAGCAGTAAGCACAGGGAAATATCTGCTTCTAAATCCAAAACGCAGCTATCTAACAGAACGGTTGTCAATGTGTGCACTCAACTTCCAGAGTTAAACCCATGTGTGGATTCAGCAGTCTGCAAACACTTTCTCTGCAGAGTCCCAAAACAGGCGTTTTCAGCCCATTACCGGCATATGGAAGAAGCAGCAGTAAGCACAGGGAAATATCTGCTTCTAAATCCAAAACGCAGCTATCTAACAGAACGGTTGTCAATGTGTGCACTCAACTTCCAGAGTTAAACCCGTGTGTGGATTCAGCAGTCTGCAGAGACTTTCTCTGCAGAGTCCCAAAACAGGCGTTTTCAGCCCATTACCGGCATATGGAAGAAACAGCAGTAAGCACAGGGAAATATCTGCTTCTAAATCCAAAACGCAGCTATCTAACAGAACGGTTGTCAATGTGTGCACTCAACTTCCAGAGTTAAACCCGTGTGTGGATTCAGCAGCCTGCAGAGACTTTCTCTGCAGAGTCCCAAAACAGGCGTTTTCAGCCCATTACCGGCATATGGAAGAAACAGCAGTAAGCACAGGGAAATATCTGCTTCTAAATCCAAAACCCAGCTATCTAACAGAACGGTTGTCAATGTGTGCACTCAACTTCCAGAGTTAAACCCGTGTGTGGATTCAGCAGTCTGCAAACACTTTCTCTGCAGAGTCCCAAAACAGGCGTTTTCAGCCCATTACCGGCATATGGAAGAAACAGCAGTAAGCACAGGGAAATATCTGCTTCTAAATCCAAAACGCAGCTATCTAACAGAACGGTTGTCAATGTGTGCACTCAACTTCCAGAGTTAAACTCGTGTGTGGATTCAGCAGCCTGCAGAGACTTTCTCTGCAGAGTCCCAAAACAGGCGTTTTCAGCCCATTACCGGCATATGGAAGAAACAGCAGTAAGCACAGGGAAATATCTGCTTCTAAATCCAAAACGCAGCTATCTAACAGAACGGTTGTCAATGTGTGCACTCAACTTCCAGAGTTAAACCCGTGTGTGGATTCAGCAGTCTGCAGAGACTTTCTCTGCAGAGTCCCAAAACAGGCGTTTTCAGCCCATTACCGGCATATGGAAGAAACAGCAGTAAGCACAGGGAAATATCTGCTTCTAAATCCAAAACGCAGCTATCTAACAGAACGGTTGTCAATGTGTGCACTCAACTTCCAGAGTTAAACCCGTGTGTGGATTCAGCAGTCTGCAAACACTTTCTCTGCAGAGTCCCAAAACAGGCGTTTTCAGCCCATTACCGGCATATGGAAGAAACAGCAGTAAGCACAGGGAAATATCTGCTTCTAAATCCAAAACGCAGCTATCTAACAGAACGGTTGTCAATGTGTGCACTCAACTTCCAGAGTTAAACCCGTGTGTGGATTCAGCAGTCTGCAGAGACTTTCTCTGCAGAGTCCCAAAACTGGCGTTTTCAGCCCATTAGCGGCATATGGAAGAAACAGCAGTAAGCACAGGGAAATATCTGCTTCGAAATCCAAAACGCAGCTATCTAACAGAACGGTTGTCAATGTGTGCACTCAACTTCCAGAGTTAAACCCGTGTGTGGATTCAGCAGTCTGCAAACAGTTTCTCTGCAGAGTCCCAAAACAGGCGTTTTCAGCCCATTACCGGCATATGGAAGAAACAGCAGTAAGCACAGGGAAATATCTGCTTCTAAATCCAAAACGCAGCTATCTAACAGAACGGTTGTCAATGTGTGCACTCAACTTCCAGAGTTAAACCCGTGTGTGGATTCAGCAGTCTGCAGAGACTTTCTCTGCAGAGTCCCAAAACAGGCGTTTTCAGCCCATTACCGGCATATGGAAGAAACAGCAGTAAGCACAGGGAAATATCTGCTTCTAAATCCAAAACCCAGCTATCTAACAGAACGGTTGTCAATGTGTGCACTCAACTTCCAGAGTTAAACCCGTGTGTGGATTCAGCAGTCTGCAAACACTTTCTCTGCAGAGTCCCAAAACAGGCGTTTTCAGCCCATTACCGGCATATGGAAGAAACAGCAGTAAGCACAGGGAAATATCTGCTTCTAAATCCAAAACGCAGCTATCTAACAGAACGGTTGTCAATGTGTGCACTCAACTTCCAGAGTTAAACCCGTGTGTGGATTCAGCAGTCTGCAAACACTTTCTCTGCAGAGTCCCAAAACAGGCGTTTTCAGCCCATTACCGGCATATGGAAGAAACAGCAGTAAGCACAGGGAAATATCTGCTTCTAAATCCAAAACGCAGCTATCTAACAGAACGGTTGTCAATGTGTGCACTCAACTTCCAGAGTTAAACACGTGTGTGGATTCAGCAGTCTGCAGAGACTTTCTCTGCAGAGTCCCAAAACAGGCGTTTTCAGCCCATTACCGGCATATGGAAGAAACAGCAGTAAGCACAGGGAAATATCTGCTTCTAAATCCAAAACGCAGCTATCTAACAGAACGGTTGTCAATGTGTGCACTCAACTTCCAGAGTTAAACCCGTGTGTGGATTCAGCAGTCTGCAGAGACTTTCTCTGCAGAGTCCCAAAACAGGCGTTTTCAGCCCATTACCGGCATATGGAAGAAACAGCAGTAAGCACAGGGAAATATCTGCTTCTAAATCCAAAACCCAGCTATCTAACAGAACGGTTGTCAATGTGTGCACTCAACATCCAGAGTTAAACCCGTGTGTGGATTCAGCAGTCTGCAAACACTTTCTCTGCAGAGTCCCAAAACAGGCGTTTTCAGCCCATTACCGGCATATGGAAGAAACAGCAGTAAGCACAGGGAAATATCTGCTTCTAAATCCAAAACGCAGCTATCTAACAGAACGGTTGTCAATGTGTGCACTCAACTTCCAGAGTTAAACCCGTGTGTGGATTCAGCAGCCTGCAGAGTCTTTCTCTGCAGAGTCCCAAAACAGGCGTTTTCAGCCCATTACCGGCATATGGAAGAAACAGCAGTAAGCACAGGGAAATATCTGCTTCTAAATCCAAAACGCAGCTATCTAACAGAACGGTTGTCAATGTGTGCACTCAACTTCCAGAGTTAAACCCGTGTGTGGATTCAGCAGTCTGCAAACACTTTCTCTGCAGAGTCCCAAAACAGGCGTTTTCAGCCCATTACCGGCATATGGAAGAAACAGCAGTAAGCACAGGGAAATATCTGCTTCTAAATCCAAAACGCAGCTATCTAACAGAACGGTTGTCAATGTGTGCACTCAACTTCCAGAGTTAAACCCGTGTGTGGATTCAGCAGTCTGCAAACACTTTCTCTGCAGAGTCCCAAAACAGGCGTTTTCAGCCCATTACCGGCATATGGAAGAAACAGCAGTAAGCACAGGGAAATATCTGCTTCTAAATCCAAAACGCAGCTATCTAACAGAACGGTTGTCAATGTGTGCACTCAACTTCCAGAGTTAAACCCGTGTGTGGATTCAGCAGTCTGCAAACACTTTCTCTGCAGAGTCCCAAAACAGGCGTTTTCAGCCCATTACCGGCATATGGAAGAAACAGCAGTAAGCACAGGGAAATATCTGCTTCTAAATCCAAAACGCAGCTATCTAACAGAACGGTTGTCAATGTGTGCACTCAACTTCCAGAGTTAAACCCGTGTGTGGATTCAGCAGTCTGCAGAGACTTTCTCTGCAGAGTCCCAAAACAGGCGTTTTCAGCCCATTACCGGCATATGGAAGAAACAGCAGTAAGCACAGGGAAATATCTGCTTCTAAATCCAAAACGCAGCTATCTAACAGAACGGTTGTCAATGTGTGCACTCAACTTCCAGAGTTAAACCCGTGTGTGGATTCAGCAGTCTGCAGAGACTTTCTCTGCAGAGTCCCAAAACAGGCGTTTTCAGCCCATTACCGGCATATGGAAGAAACAGCAGTAAGCACAGGGAAATATCTGCTTCTAAATCCAAAACGCAGCTATCTAACAGAACGGTTGTCAATGTGTGCACTCAACTTCCAGAGTTAAACCCGTGTGTGGATTCAGCAGTCTGCAAACACTTTCTCTGCAGAGTCCCAAAACAGGCGTTTTCAGCCCATTACCGGCATATGGAAGAAACAGCAGTAAGCACAGGGAAATATCTGCTTCTAAATCCAAAACGCAGCTATCTAACAGAACGGTTGTCAATGTGTGCACTCAACTTCCAGAGTTAAACCCGTGTGTGGATTCAGCAGTCTGCAAACACTTTCTCTGCAGAGTCCCAAAACAGGCGTTTTCAGCCCATTACCGGCATATGGAAGAAGCAGCAGTAAGCACAGGGAAATATCTGCTTCTAAATCCAAAACGCAGCTATCTAACAGAACGGTTGTCAATGTGTGCACTCAACTTCCAGAGTTAAACCCGTGTGTGGATTCAGCAGTCTGCAGAGACTTTCTCTGCAGAGTCCCAAAACAGGCGTTTTCAGCCCATTACCGGCATATGGAAGAAACAGCAGTAAGCACAGGGAAATATCTGCTTCTAAATCCAAAACGCAGCTACCTAACAGAACGGTTGTCAATGTGTGCACTCAACTTCCAGAGTTAAACCCGTGTGTGGATTCAGCAGCCTGCAGAGACTTTCTCTGCAGAGTCCCAAAACAGGCGTTTTCAGCCCATTACCGGCATATGGAAGAAACAGCAGTAAGCACAGGGAAATATCTGCTTCTAAATCCAAAACGCAGCTATCTAACAGAACGGTTGTCAATGTGTGCACTCAACTTCCAGAGTTAAACCCGTGTGTGGATTCAGCAGTCTGCAAACACTTTCTCTGCAGAGTCCCAAAACAGGCGTTTTCAGCCCATTACCGGCATATGGAAGAAACAGCAGTAAGCACAGGGAAATATCTGCTTCTAAATCCAAAACGCAGCTATCTAACAGAACGGTTGTCAATGTGTGCACTCAACTTCCCGAGTTAAACCCGTGTGTGGATTCAGCAGCCTGCAGAGACTTTCTCTGCAGAGTCCCAAAACAGGCGTTTTCAGCCCATTACCGGCATATGGAAGAAACAGCAGTAAGCACAGGGAAATATCTGCTTCTAAATCCAAAACGCAGCTATCTAACAGAACGGTTGTCAATGTGTGCACTCAACTTCCAGAGTTAAACCCGTGTGTGGATTCAGCAGTCTGCAAACACTTTCTCTGCAGAGTCCCAAAACAGGCGTTTTCAGCCCATTACTGGCATATGGAAGAAACAGCAGTAAGCACAGGGAAATATCTGCTTCTAAATCCAAAACGCAGCTATCTAACAGAACGGTTGTCAATGTGTGCACTCAACTTACAGAGTTAAACCCGTGTGTGGATTCAGCAGTCTGCAAACACTTTCTCTGCAGAGTCCCAAAACAGGCGTTTTCAGCCCATTACCGGCATATGGAAGAAACAGCAGTAAGCACAGGGAAATATCTGCTTCTAAATCCAAAACGCAGCTATCTAACAGAACGGTTGTCAATGTGTGCACTCAACTTCCAGAGTTAAACCAGTGTGTGGATTCAGCAGTCTGCAAACACTTTCTCTGCAGAGTCCCAAAACAGGCGTTTTCAGCCCATTACCGGCATATGGAAGAAACAGCAGTAAGCACAGGGAAATATCTGCTTCGAAATCCAAAACGCAGCTATCTAACAGAACGGTTGTCAATGTGTGCACTCAACTTCCAGAGTTAAACCCGTGTGTGGATTCAGCAGTCTGCAAACAGTTTCTCTGCAGAGTCCCAAAACAGGCGTTTTCAGCCCATTACCGGCATATGGAAGAAACAGCAGTAAGCACAGGGAAATATCTGCTTCTAAATCCAAAACGCAGCTATCTAACAGAACGGTTGTCAATGTGTGCACTCAACTTCCAGAGTTAAACCCGTGTGTGGATTCAGCAGTCTGCAGAGACTTTCTCTGCAGAGTCCCAAAACAGGCGTTTTCAGCCCATTCCCGGCATATGGAAGAAACAGCAGTAAGCACAGGGAAATATCTGCTTCTAAATCCAAAACGCAGCTATCTAACAGAACGGTTGTCAATGTGTGCACTCAACTTCCAGAGTTAAACCCGTGTGTGGATTCAGCAGTCTGCAAACACTTTCTCTGCAGAGTCCCAAAACAGGCGTTTTCAGCCCATTACCGGCATATGGAAGAAACAGCAGTAAGCACAGGGAAATATCTGCTTCTAAATCCAAAACGCAGCTATCTAACAGAACGGTTGTCAATGTGTGCACTCAACTTCCAGAGTTAAACCCGTGTGTGGATTCAGCAGTCTGCAAACACTTTCTCTGCAGAGTCCCAAAACAGGCGTTTTCAGCCCATTACCGGCATATGGAAGAAGCAGCAGTAAGCACAGGGAAATATCTGCTTCTAAATCCAAAACGCAGCTATCTAACAGAACGGTTGTCAATGTGTGCACTCAACTTCCAGAGTTAAACCCGTGTGTGGATTCAGCAGTCTGCAGAGACTTTCTCTGCAGAGTCCAAAACAGGCGTTTTCAGCCCATTACCGGCATATGGAAGAAACAGCAGTAAGCACAGGGAAATATCTGCTTCTAAATCCAAAACGCAGCTATCTAACAGAACGGTTGTCAATGTGTGCACTCAACTTCCAGAGTTAAACCCGTGTGTGGATTCAGCAGCCTGCAGAGACTTTCTCTGCAGAGTCCCAAAACAGGCGTTTTCAGCCCATTACCGGCATATGGAAGAAACAGCAGTAAGCACAGGGAAATATCTGCTTCTAAATCCAAAACGCAGCTATCTAACAGAACGGTTGTCAATGTGTGCACTCAACTTCCAGAGTTAAACCCGTGTGTGGATTCAGCAGTCTGCAAACACTTTCTCTGCAGAGTCCCAAAACAGGCGTTTTCAGCCCATTACCGGCATATGGAAGAAACAGCAGTAAGCACAGGGAAATATCTGCTTCTAAATCCAAAACGCAGCTATCTAACAGAACGGTTGTCAATGTGTGCACTCAACTTCCCGAGTTAAACCCGTGTGTGGATTCAGCAGCCTGCAGAGACTTTCTCTGCAGAGTCCCAAAACAGGCGTTTTCAGCCCATTACCGGCATATGGAAGAAACAGCAGTAAGCACAGGGAAATATCTGCTTCTAAATCCAAAACGCAGCTATCTAACAGAACGGTTGTCAATGTGTGCACTCAACTTCCAGAGTTAAACCCGTGTGTGGATTCAGCAGTCTGCAAACACTTTCTCTGCAGAGTCCCAAAACAGGCGTTTTCAGCCCATTACCGGCATATGGAAGAAACAGCAGTAAGCACAGGGAAATATCTGCTTCTAAATCCAAAACGCAGCTATCTAACAGAACGGTTGTCAATGTGTGCACTCAACTTCCAGAGTTAAACCCGTGTGTGGATTCAGCAGTCTGCAAACACTTTCTCTGCAGAGTCCCAAAACAGGCGTTTTCAGCCCATTACCGGCATATGGAAGAAACAGCAGTAAGCACAGGGAAATATCTGCTTCTAAATCCAAAACGCAGCTATCTAACAGAACGGTTGTCAATGTGTGCACTCAACTTCCAGAGTTAAACCCGTGTGTGGATTCAGCAGTCTGCAAACACTTTCTCTGCAGAGTCCCAAAACAGGCGTTTTCAGCCCATTACCGGCATATGGAAGAAGCAGCAGTAAGCACAGGGAAATATCTGCTTCTAAATCCAAAACGCAGCTATCTAACAGAATGGTTGTCAATGTGTGCACTCAACTTCCAGAGTTAAACCCGTGTGTGGATTCAGCAGTCTGCAGAGACTTTCTCTGCAGAGTCCAAAACAGGCGTTTTCAGCCCATTACCGGCATATGGAAGACACAGCAGTAAGCACAGGGAAATATCTGCTTCTAAATCCAAAACGCAGCTATCTAACAGAACGGTTGTCAATGTGTGCACTCAACTTCCAGAGTTAAACCCGTGTGTGGATTCAGCAGTCTGCAAACACTTTCTCTGCCGAGTCCCAAAACAGGCGTTTTCAGCCCATTACCGGCATATGGAAGAAGCAGCAGTAAGCACAGGGAAATATCTGCTTCTAAATCCAAAACGCAGCTATCTAACAGAACGGTTGTCAATGTGTGCACTCAACTTCCAGAGTTAAACCCGTGTGTGGATTCAGCAGCCTGCAGAGACTTTCTCTGCAGAGTCCCAAAACAGGCGTTTTCAGCCCATTACCGGCATATGGAAGAAACAGCAGTAAGCACAGGGAAATATCTGCTTCTAAATCCAAAACGCAGCTATCTAACAGAACGGTTGTCAATGTGTGCACTCAACTTCCAGAGTTAAACCCGTGTGTGGATTCAGCAGTCTGCAAACACTTTCTCTGCAGAGTCCCAAAACAGGCGTTTTCAGCCCAATACCGGCATTTGGAAGAAACGGCAGTAGGCACAGGGAAATATCTGCTTCTAAATCCAAAACGCAGCTATCTAACAGAACGGTTGTCAATGTGTGCACTCAACTTCCAGAGTTAAACCCGTGTGGATTCAGCAGTCTGCAAACACTTTCTCTGCAGAGTCCCAAAACAGGCGTTTTCAGCCCATTACCGGCATATGGAAGAAACAGCAGTAAGCACAGGGAAATATCTGCTTCTAAATCCAAAACGCAGCTATCTAACAGAACGGTTGTCAATGTGTGCACTCAACTTCCAGAGTTAAACCCGTGTGTGGATTCAGCAGTCTGCAAACACTTTCTCTGCAGAGTCCCAAAACAGGCGTTTTCAGCCCATTACCGGCATATGGACGAAACAGCAGTAAGCACAGGGAAATATCTGCTTCTAAATCCAAAACGCAGCTATCTAACAGAACGGTTGTCAATGTGTGCACTCAACTTCCAGAGTTAAAGCCGTGTGTGGATTCAGCAGTCTGCAAACACTTTCTCTGCAGAGTCCCAAAACAGGCGTTTTCAGCCCATTACCGGCATATGGACGAAACAGCAGTAAGCACAGGGAAATATCTGCTTCTAAATCCAAAACGCAGCTATCTAACAGAACGGTTGTCAATGTGTGCACTCAACTTCCAGAGTTAAACCCGTGTGTGGATTCAGCAGTCTGCAAACACTTTCTGTGCAGAGTCTGAAAACAGGCCTTTCCGGCCCAGTACCGGCATATATAAGAAAGAGCATTAAGACTGCGTCTAAAACTCAGAAGAAACGTTTATTTCAACCTGCTCGGCCGTGTGTTCTCTGACCTAAGGGAGTTTAATCTATGTTTAGATTCAGCGAGATAGAAACACGTTTATTCTAGGAGCTGTCTTTGGATATTCCGGAATGAATGGGAGTATATGCTGTAAAGAGAAATATCTGTTTCTAAAACCAAAATGGATCTATCTAGCAGAGTGGTTGTGAATGTGTGCCTTTGGCTTAAAGAGGTAAACTGCTCTTCTCATGCAGCACTTTAGAAACCCTTTATATGCAAATTCTCATACAGGCCTTTCCAGCAAAACACCAGCCTAAAGGAAATAGCAGTAAGACTGCATCTTTAACATGGATGAAACTGTTTTCAAACTGCTCTGCTGTGTGTTCATTCGTATAAGAGGCTTGAATATATGTTCAGATTCAGCTAATTAGCAACACGTTTCTTCCAGGAGCTGTGTTTGCCTATTCCAGAGTATACTGGAGTATAAGATGTAAAGACAAATGTCTCGTTCCAAAAGAAAAACGGATGATCTAATGGAATGGTTGTCAATGTGTGCATTCAACTTACTGAGCTAAACTGCTGTTTGTATGCAGCAGTTTAGAAAACATTTCTGTGTAGATTCTCAAACAGACATTTCCAGCAAAATACCGGCCTATAAGAAATAGCAGTAAGACTGCGTCTAAAACTCAGAGGGAACGTTTCTTTCAAACTGCTCTGCAGTGTGTTCGTTCACCAAAGGTCGTTGAATCTATGTTTGGATTCAGCGAGTTTGAAACACGTTTATTCTAGGAGCTGCATTTCGATATTCCAGAGTGTATGGGAGTAAATGCTGTAAAGAGAAATATCTGTTTCTAAAACCAAAACGGAGCTATCTAACAGAATGGTTGTGAATGTGTGCATTCAACTTAAAGGGTTAATCTGCTCTTCTTAGGCAGCAGTTTAGAAACCCTTTATATGCAAATTCTAAAATCAACATTTGCAGCAAAACACCAGCCTCAAAGAAGTAGCAGTAAGACTGCATCTATAACATAGAAGAAACGTTTTCTTCAAAATGCTCTGCTCTGTGTTCATTCAACTAAGAGTCTTGAGTATATGTTCAGATTCAGCGAGTAAGAAACACGTTTCTTCCAGGAGCTGCATTTGCATATTCCAGAGTGTACTGGAGTATAAGGTTTAAAGTGAAATATCTGGTTCTAAAACAAACACGGAGCCATCTAACAGAATGGTTGTCACTGTGTGCATTCAGCTTATTGAGATAAACTGTTGTTTCTATGCAGCAGTTTAGAAAAGATTTTTGTGCAGATTCTAAAACAGACATTCCCAGCAAAATACCGGCCTCTAAGAAATAGCAATAAGACTGCGTCTAAAACTCAAATAAAACGTTTCTTTCAAACTGCTGTGCTGTGTGTTCGTTCACCTAAGGGAGTTGAATCTATGTTTAGATTCAGCGACTTAGAAACACGTCTATTCTGGGAGCTGCGTTTGGCTATTCCAGAATGAATGGGAGTATATGCTGTAACTAGAAACACAGGCTTCTAAAACCAAAACGGAGCTAGCTAACAGAATGATTGTGAATGAGGGCATTCAACATAACGAATTAAACTGCTCCACTTATGCAGCAGTTTACAAACCATTTGTATGGAAATTCTAAAACCAACATTTCCAGGAAAACACCAGCCTAAAAGCAATAGCAGTAACAGTGCATCTATAACATGGAAGAAATGTTTTTTTCAAACTCCTCTGCTGCGTCTTCATTCACCTAAGAGACTTCAATATATGCTCAGATTCAGCGAGTTACAAACACGTTTCTTCCAGGAGCTGCGTTTGCATATATCAGAGTGTACTGGGGTACAAGATGTAAAGGGAAATATCTGATTATACGTAGAAACCCGTTTCTTTTAGGAGCTGCGTTTGGATATTCCAGAGTGAATGAGAGTATATGCTGTAAAGAGAAATAACTTCTTCTAAAACCAAAAGGCAGCTATGTAACTGAATGGTTGCCAATGCGTGCATTCACCTTCCAGAGATGAACTCGTGTGTGGATTCAGCAGTCCGCAAACACTTTCTGTGCAGAGTCCCAAAACAGGCGTTTTCAGCCCATTACCGGCATATGGAAGAAACAGCAGTAAGCACAGGGAAATATCTGCTTCTAAATCCAAAACGCAGCTATCTAACAGAACGGTTGTCAATGTGTGCACTCAACTTCCAGAGTTAAACCCGTGTGTGGATTCAGCAGTCTGCAGAGACTTTCTCTGCAGAGTCCCAAAACAGGCGTTTTCAGCCCATTACCGGCATATGGAAGAAACAGCAGTAAGCACAGGGAAATATCTGCTTCTAAATCCAAAACGCAGCTATCTAACAGAACGGTTGTCAATGTGTGCACTCAACTTCCAGAGTTAAACCCGTGTGTGGATTCAGCAGTCTGCAGAGACTTTCTCTGCAGAGTCCCAAAACAGGCGTTTTTCAGCCCATTACCGGCATATGGAAGAAACAGCAGTAAGCACAGGGAAATATCTGCTTCTAAATCCAAAACGCAGCTATCTAACAGAACGGTTGTCAATGTGTGCACTCAACTTCCAGAGTCAAACCCATGTGTGGATTCAGCAGTCTGCAGAGACTTTCTCTGCAGAGTCCCAAAACAGGCGTTTTCAGCCCATTACCGGCATATGGAAGAAACAGCAGTAAGCACAGGGAAATATCTGCTTCTAAATCCAAAACGCAGCTATCTAACAGAACGGTTGTCAATGTGTGCACTCAACTTCCAGAGTTAAACCCGTGTGTGGATTCAGCAGTCTGCAGAGACTTTCTCTGCAGAGTCCCAAAACAGGCATTTTCAGCCCATTACCGGCATATGGAAGAAACAGCAGTAAGCACAGGGAAATATCTGCTTCTAAATCCAAAACGCAGCTATCTAACAGAACGGTTGTCAATGTGTGCACTCAACTTCCAGAGTTAAACCCGTGTGTGGATTCAGCAGTCTGCAGAGACTTTCTCTGCAGAGTCCCAAAACAGGCGTTTTCAGCCCATTACCGGCATATGGAAGAAACAGCAGTAAGCACAGGGAAATATCTGCTTCTAAATCCAAAACGCAGCTATCTAACAGAACGGTTGTCAATGTGTGCACTCAACTTCCAGAGTTAAACCCGTGTGTGGATTCAGCAGTCTGCAGAGACTTTCTCTGCAGAGTCCCAAAACAGGCGTTTTCAGCCCATTACCGGCATATGGAAGAAACAGCAGTAAGCACAGGGAAATATCTGCTTCTAAATCCAAAACGCAGCTATCTAACAGAACGGTTGTCAATGTGTGCACTCAACTTCCAGAGTTAAACCCGTGTGTGGATTCAGCAGTCTGCAGAGACTTTCTCTGCAGAGTCCCAAAACAGGCGTTTTCAGCCCATTACCGGCATATGGAAGAAACAGCAGTAAGCACAGGGAAATATCTGCTTCTAAATCCAAAACGCAGCTATCTAACAGAACGGTTGTCAATGTGTGCACTCAACTTCCAGAGTTAAACCCGTGTGTGGATTCAGCAGTCTGCAAACACTTTCTCTGCAGAGTCCCAAAACAGGCGTTTTCAGCCCATTACCGGCATATGGAAGAAACAGCAGTAAGCACAGGGAAATATCTGCTTCTAAATCCAAAATGCAGCTATCTAACAGAACGGTTGTCAATGTGTGCACTCAACTTCCAGAGTTAAACCCGTGTGGATTCAGCAGTCTGCAAACACTTTCTCTGCAGAGTCCCAAAACAGGCGTTTTCAGCCCAATACCGGCATTTGGAAGAAACGGCAGTAGGCACAGGGAAATATCTGCTTCTAAATCCAAAACGCAGCTATCTAACAGAACGGTTGTCAATGTGTTCACTCAACTTCCAGAGTTAAACCCGTGTGTGGATTTTGCAGTCTGCAAACACTTTCTCTGCAGAGTCCCAAAACAGGCGTTTTCAGCCCAATACCGGCATTTGGAAGAAACGGCAGTAGGCACAGGGAAATATCTGCTTCTAAATCCAAAACGCAGCTATCTAACAGAACGGTTGTCAATGTGTGCACTCAACTTCCAGAGTTAAACCCGTGTGGATTCAGCAGTCTGCAAACACTTTCTCTGCAGAGTCCCAAAACAGGCGTTTTCAGCCCATTACCGGCATATGGACGAAACAGCAGTAAGCACAGGGAAATATCTGCTTCTAAATCCAAAACGCAGCTATCTAACAGAACGGTTGTCAATGTGTGCACTCAACTTCCAGAGTTAAACCCGTGTGTGGATTCAGCAGTCTGCAAACACTTTCTGTGCAGAGTCTGAAAACAGGCCTTTCCGGCCCAGTACCGGCATATATAAGAAAGAGCATTAAGACTGCGTCTAAAACTCAGAAGAAACGTTTATTTCAACCTGCTCGGCCGTGTGTTCTCTGACCTAAGGGAGTTTAATCTATGTTTAGATTCAGCGAGATAGAAACACGTTTATTCTAGGAGCTGTCTTTGGATATTCCGGAATGAATGGGAGTATATGCTGTAAAGAGAAATATCTGTTTCTAAAACCAAAATGGATCTATCTAGCAGAGTGGTTGTGAATGTGTGCCTTTGGCTTAAAGAGGTAAACTGCTCTTCTCATGCAGCACTTTAGAAACCCTTTATATGCAAATTCTCATACAGGCCTTTCCAGCAAAACACCAGCCTAAAGGAAATAGCAGTAAGACTGCATCTTTAACATGGATGAAACTGTTTTCAAACTGCTCTGCTGTGTGTTCATTCGTATAAGAGGCTTGAATATATGTTCAGATTCAGCTAATTAGCAACACGTTTCTTCCAGGAGCTGTGTTTGCCTATTCCAGAGTATACTGGAGTATAAGATGTAAAGACAAATGTCTCGTTCCAAAAGAAAAACGGATGATCTAATGGAATGGTTGTCAATGTGTGCATTCAACTTACTGAGCTAAACTGCTGTTTGTATGCAGCAGTTTAGAAAACATTTCTGTGTAGATTCTCAAACAGACATTTCCAGCAAAATACCGGCCTATAAGAAATAGCAGTAAGACTGCGTCTAAAACTCAGAGGGAACGTTTCTTTCAAACTGCTCTGCAGTGTGTTCGTTCACCAAAGGTCGTTGAATCTATGTTTGGATTCAGCGAGTTTGAAACACGTTTATTCTAGGAGCTGCATTTCGATATTCCAGAGTGTATGGGAGTAAATGCTGTAAAGAGAAATATCTGTTTCTAAAACCAAAACGGAGCTATCTAACAGAATGGTTGTGAATGTGTGCATTCAACTTAAAGGGTTAATCTGCTCTTCTTAGGCAGCAGTTTAGAAACCCTTTATATGCAAATTCTAAAATCAACATTTGCAGCAAAACACCAGCCTCAAAGAAGTAGCAGTAAGACTGCATCTATAACATAGAAGAAACGTTTTCTTCAAAATGCTCTGCTCTGTGTTCATTCAACTAAGAGTCTTGAGTATATGTTCAGATTCAGCGAGTAAGAAACACGTTTCTTCCAGGAGCTGCATTTGCATATTCCAGAGTGTACTGGAGTATAAGGTTTAAAGTGAAATATCTGGTTCTAAAACAAACACGGAGCCATCTAACAGAATGGTTGTCACTGTGTGCATTCAGCTTATTGAGATAAACTGTTGTTTCTATGCAGCAGTTTAGAAAAGATTTTTGTGCAGATTCTAAAACAGACATTCCCAGCAAAATACCGGCCTCTAAGAAATAGCAATAAGACTGCGTCTAAAACTCAAATAAAACGTTTCTTTCAAACTGCTGTGCTGTGTGTTCGTTCACCTAAGGGAGTTGAATCTATGTTTAGATTCAGCGACTTAGAAACACGTCTATTCTGGGAGCTGCGTTTGGCTATTCCAGAATGAATGGGAGTATATGCTGTAACTAGAAACACAGGCTTCTAAAACCAAAACGGAGCTAGCTAACAGAATGATTGTGAATGAGGGCATTCAACATAACGAATTAAACTGCTCCACTTATGCAGCAGTTTACAAACCATTTGTATGGAAATTCTAAAACCAACATTTCCAGGAAAACACCAGCCTAAAAGCAATAGCAGTAACAGTGCATCTATAACATGGAAGAAATGTTTTTTTCAAACTCCTCTGCTGCGTGTTCATTCACCTAAGAGACTTCAATATATGCTCAGATTCAGCGAGTTACAAACACGTTTCTTCCAGGAGCTGCGTTTGCATATATCAGAGTGTACTGGGGTACAAGATGTAAAGGGAAATATCTGATTATACGTAGAAACCCGTTTCTTTTAGGAGCTGCGTTTGGATATTCCAGAGTGAATGAGAGTATATGCTGTAAAGAGAAATAACTTCTTCTAAAACCAAAAGGCAGCTATGTAACTGAATGGTTGTCAATGCGTGCATTCACCTTCCAGAGATGAACTCGTGTGTGGATTCAGCAGTCCGCAAACACTTTCTGTGCAGAGTCCCAAAACAGGCGTTTTCAGCCCATTACCGGCATATGGAAGAAACAGCAGTAAGCACAGGGAAATATCTGCTTCTAAATCCAAAACGCAGCTATCTAACAGAACGGTTGTCAATGTGTGCACTCAACTTCCAGAGTTAAACCCGTGTGTGGATTCAGCAGTCTGCAGAGACTTTCTCTGCAGAGTCCCAAAACAGGCGTTTTCAGCCCATTACCGGCATATGGAAGAAACAGCAGTAAGCACAGGGAAATATCTGCTTCTAAATCCAAAACGCAGCTATCTAACAGAACGGTTGTCAATGTGTGCACTCAACTTCCAGAGTTAAACCCATGTGTGGATTCAGCAGTCTGCAAACACTTTCTCTGCAGAGTCCCAAAACAGGCGTTTTCAGCCCATTACCGGCATATGGAAGAAGCAGCAGTAAGCACAGGGAAATATCTGCTTCTAAATCCAAAACGCAGCTATCTAACAGAACGGTTGTCAATGTGTGCACTCAACTTCCAGAGTTAAACCCGTGTGTGGATTCAGCAGTCTGCAGAGACTTTCTCTGCAGAGTCCCAAAACAGGCGTTTTCAGCCCATTACCGGCATATGGAAGAAACAGCAGTAAGCACAGGGAAATATCTGCTTCTAAATCCAAAACGCAGCTATCTAACAGAACGGTTGTCAATGTGTGCACTCAACTTCCAGAGTTAAACCCGTGTGTGGATTCAGCAGCCTGCAGAGACTTTCTCTGCAGAGTCCCAAAACAGGCGTTTTCAGCCCATTACCGGCATATGGAAGAAACAGCAGTAAGCACAGGGAAATATCTGCTTCTAAATCCAAAACCCAGCTATCTAACAGAAAGGTTGTCAATGTGTGCACTCAACTTCCAGAGTTAAACCCGTGTGTGGATTCAGCAGTCTGCAAACACTTTCTCTGCAGAGTCCCAAAACAGGCGTTTTCAGCCCATTACCGGCATATGGAAGAAACAGCAGTAAGCACAGGGAAATATCTGCTTCTAAATCCAAAACGCAGCTATCTAACAGAACGGTTGTCAATGTGTGCACTCAACTTCCAGAGTTAAACTCGTGTGTGGATTCAGCAGCCTGCAGAGACTTTCTCTGCAGAGTCCCAAAACAGGCGTTTTCAGCCCATTACCGGCATATGGAAGAAACAGCAGTAAGCACAGGGAAATATCTGCTTCTAAATCCAAAACGCAGCTATCTAACAGAACGGTTGTCAATGTGTGCACTCAACTTCCAGAGTTAAACCCGTGTGTGGATTCAGCAGTCTGCAGAGACTTTCTCTGCAGAGTCCCAAAACAGGCGTTTTCAGCCCATTACCGGCATATGGAAGAAACAGCAGTAAGCACAGGGAAATATCTGCTTCTAAATCCAAAACGCAGCTATCTAACAGAACGGTTGTCAATGTGTGCACTCAACTTCCAGAGTTAAACCCGTGTGTGGATTCAGCAGTCTGCAAACACTTTCTCTGCAGAGTCCCAAAACAGGCGTTTTCAGCCCATTACCGGCATATGGAAGAAACAGCAGTAAGCACAGGGAAATATCTGCTTCTAAATCCAAAACGCAGCTATCTAACAGAACGGTTGTCAATGTGTGCACTCAACTTCCAGAGTTAAACCCGTGTGTGGATTCAGCAGTCTGCAGAGACTTTCTCTGCAGAGTCCCAAAACAGGCGTTTTCAGCCCATTACCGGCATATGGAAGAAACAGCAGTAAGCACAGGGAAATATCTGCTTCTAAATCCAAAACGCAGCTATCTAACAGAACGGTTGTCAATGTGTGCAATCAACTTCCAGAGTTAAACCCGTGTGTGGATTCAGCAGTCTGCAAACACTTTCTCTGCAGAGTCCCAAAACAGGCGTTTTCAGCCCATTACCGGCATATGGAAGAAGCAGCAGTAAGCACAGGGAAATATCTGCTTCTAAATCCAAAACGCAGCTATCTAACAGAACGGTTGTCAATGTGTGCACTCAACTTCCAGAGTTAAACCCGTGTGTGGATTCAGCAGTCTGCAGAGACTTTCTCTGCAGAGTCCCAAAACAGGCGTTTTCAGCCCATTACCGGCATATGGAAGAAACAGCAGTAAGCACAGGGAAATATCTGCTTCTAAATCCAAAACGCAGCTATCTAACAGAACGGTTGTCAATGTGTGCACTCAACTTCCAGAGTTAAACCCGTGTGTGGATTCAGCAGCCTGCAGAGACTTTCTCTGCAGAGTCCCAAAACAGGCGTTTTCAGCCCATTACCGGCATATGGAAGAAACAGCAGTAAGCACAGGGAAATATCTGCTTCTAAATCCAAAACCCAGCTATCTAACAGAACGGTTGTCAATGTGTGCACTCAACATCCAGAGTTAAACCCGTGTGTGGATTCAGCAGTCTGCAAACACTTTCTCTGCAGAGTCCCAAAACAGGCGTTTTCAGCCCATTACCGGCATATGGAAGAAACAGCAGTAAGCACAGGGAAATATCTGCTTCTAAATCCAAAACGCAGCTATCTAACAGAACGGTTGTCAATGTGTGCACTCAACTTCCAGAGTTAAACCCGTGTGTGGATTCAGCAGCCTGCAGAGACTTTCTCTGCAGAGTCCCAAAACAGGCGTTTTCAGCCCATTACCGGCATATGGAAGAAACAGCAGTAAGCACAGGGAAATATCTGCTTCTAAATCCAAAACGCAGCTATCTAACAGAACGGTTGTCAATGTGTGCACTCAACTTCCAGAGTTAAACCCGTGTGTGGATTCAGCAGTCTGCAAACACTTTCTCTGCCGAGTCCCAAAACAGGCGTTTTCAGCCCATTACCGGCATATGGAAGAAGCAGCAGTAAGCACAGGGAAATATCTGCTTCTAAATCCAAAACGCAGCTATCTAACAGAACGGTTGTCAATGTGTGCACTCAACTTCCAGAGTTAAACCCGTGTGTGGATTCAGCAGCCTGCAGAGACTTTCTCTGCAGAGTCCCAAAACAGGCGTTTTCAGCCCATTACCGGCATATGGAAGAAACAGCAGTAAGCACAGGGAAATATCTGCTTCTAAATCCAAAACGCAGCTATCTAACAGAACGGTTGTCAATGTGTGCACTCAACTTCCAGAGTTAAACCCGTGTGTGGATTCAGCAGTCTGCAGAGACTTTCTCTGCAGAGTCCCAAAACAGGCGTTTTCAGCCCATTACCGGCATATGGAAGAAACAGCAGTAAGCACAGGGAAATATCTGCTTCTAAATCCAAAACGCAGCTATCTAACAGAACGGTTGTCAATGTGTGCACTCAACTTCCAGAGTTAAACCCGTGTGTGGATTCAGCAGTCTGCAAACACTTTCTCTGCAGAGTCCCAAAACAGGCGTTTTCAGCCCATTACCGGCATATGGACGAAACAGCAGTAAGCACAGGGAAATATCTGCTTCTAAATCCAAAACGCAGCTATCTAACAGAACGGTTGTCAATGTGTGCACTCAACTTCCAGAGTTAAAGCCGTGTGTGGATTCAGCAGTCTGCAAACACTTTCTCTGCAGAGTCCCAAAACAGGCGTTTTCAGCCCATTACCGGCATATGGACGAAACAGCAGTAAGCACAGGGAAATATCTGCTTCTAAATCCAAAACGCAGCTATCTAACAGAACGGTTGTCAATGTGTGCACTCAACTTCCAGAGTTAAACCCGTGTGTGGATTCAGCAGTCTGCAAACACTTTCTGTGCAGAGTCTGAAAACAGGCCTTTCCGGCCCAGTACCGGCATATATAAGAAAGAGCATTAAGACTGCGTCTAAAACTCAGAAGAAACGTTTATTTCAACCTGCTCGGCCGTGTGTTCTCTGACCTAAGGGAGTTTAATCTATGTTTAGATTCAGCGAGATAGAAACACGTTTATTCTAGGAGCTGTCTTTGGATATTCCGGAATGAATGGGAGTATATGCTGTAAAGAGAAATATCTGTTTCTAAAACCAAAATGGATCTATCTAGCAGAGTGGTTGTGAATGTGTGCCTTTGGCTTAAAGAGGTAAACTGCTCTTCTCATGCAGCACTTTAGAAACCCTTTATATGCAAATTCTCATACAGGCCTTTCCAGCAAAACACCAGCCTAAAGGAAATAGCAGTAAGACTGCATCTTTAACATGGATGAAACTGTTTTCAAACTGCTCTGCTGTGTGTTCATTCGTATAAGAGGCTTGAATATATGTTCAGATTCAGCTAATTAGCAACACGTTTCTTCCAGGAGCTGTGTTTGCCTATTCCAGAGTATACTGGAGTATAAGATGTAAAGACAAATGTCTCGTTCCAAAAGAAAAACGGATGATCTAATGGAATGGTTGTCAATGTGTGCATTCAACTTACTGAGCTAAACTGCTGTTTGTATGCAGCAGTTTAGAAAACATTTCTGTGTAGATTCTCAAACAGACATTTCCAGCAAAATACCGGCCTATAAGAAATAGCAGTAAGACTGCGTCTAAAACTCAGAGGGAACGTTTCTTTCAAACTGCTCTGCAGTGTGTTCGTTCACCAAAGGTCGTTGAATCTATGTTTGGATTCAGCGAGTTTGAAACACGTTTATTCTAGGAGCTGCATTTCGATATTCCAGAGTGTATGGGAGTAAATGCTGTAAAGAGAAATATCTGTTTCTAAAACCAAAACGGAGCTATCTAACAGAATGGTTGTGAATGTGTGCATTCAACTTAAAGGGTTAATCTGCTCTTCTTAGGCAGCAGTTTAGAAACCCTTTATATGCAAATTCTAAAATCAACATTTGCAGCAAAACACCAGCCTCAAAGAAGTAGCAGTAAGACTGCATCTATAACATAGAAGAAACGTTTTCTTCAAAATGCTCTGCTCTGTGTTCATTCAACTAAGAGTCTTGAGTATATGTTCAGATTCAGCGAGTAAGAAACACGTTTCTTCCAGGAGCTGCATTTGCATATTCCAGAGTGTACTGGAGTATAAGGTTTAAAGTGAAATATCTGGTTCTAAAACAAACACGGAGCCATCTAACAGAATGGTTGTCACTGTGTGCATTCAGCTTATTGAGATAAACTGTTGTTTCTATGCAGCAGTTTAGAAAAGATTTTTGTGCAGATTCTAAAACAGACATTCCCAGCAAAATACCGGCCTCTAAGAAATAGCAATAAGACTGCGTCTAAAACTCAAATAAAACGTTTCTTTCAAACTGCTGTGCTGTGTGTTCGTTCACCTAAGGGAGTTGAATCTATGTTTAGATTCAGCGACTTAGAAACACGTCTATTCTGGGAGCTGCGTTTGGCTATTCCAGAATGAATGGGAGTATATGCTGTAACTAGAAACACAGGCTTCTAAAACCAAAACGGAGCTAGCTAACAGAATGATTGTGAATGAGGGCATTCAACATAACGAATTAAACTGCTCCACTTATGCAGCAGTTTACAAACCATTTGTATGGAAATTCTAAAACCAACATTTCCAGGAAAACACCAGCCTAAAAGCAATAGCAGTAACAGTGCATCTATAACATGGAAGAAATGTTTTTTTCAAACTCCTCTGCTGCGTCTTCATTCACCTAAGAGACTTCAATATATGCTCAGATTCAGCGAGTTACAAACACGTTTCTTCCAGGAGCTGCGTTTGCATATATCAGAGTGTACTGGGGTACAAGATGTAAAGGGAAATATCTGATTATACGTAGAAACCCGTTTCTTTTAGGAGCTGCGTTTGGATATTCCAGAGTGAATGAGAGTATATGCTGTAAAGAGAAATAACTTCTTCTAAAACCAAAAGGCAGCTATGTAACTGAATGGTTGTCAATGCGTGCATTCACCTTCCAGAGATGAACTCGTGTGTGGATTCAGCAGTCCGCAAACACTTTCTGTGCAGAGTCCCAAAACAGGCGTTTTCAGCCCATTACCGGCATATGGAAGAAACAGCAGTAAGCACAGGGAAATATCTGCTTCTAAATCCAAAACGCAGCTATCTAACAGAACGGTTGTCAATGTGTGCACTCAACTTCCAGAGTTAAACCCGTGTGTGGATTCAGCAGTCTGCAAACAGTTTCTCTGCAGAGTCCCAAAACAGGCGTTTTCAGCCCATTACCGGCATATGGAAGAAACAGCAGTAAGCACAGGGAAATATCTGCTTCTAAATCCAAAACGCAGCTATCTAACAGAACGGTTGTCAATGTGTGCACTCAACTTCCAGAGTTAAACCCGTGTGTGGATTCAGCAGTCTGCAGAGACTTTCTCTGCAGAGTCCCAAAACAGGCGTTTTTCAGCCCATTACCGGCATATGGAAGAAACAGCAGTAAGCACAGGGAAATATCTGCTTCTAAATCCAAAACGCAGCTATCTAACAGAACGGTTGTCAATGTGTGCACTCAACTTCCAGAGTCAAACCCGTGTGTGGATTCAGCAGTCTGCAGAGACTTTCTCTGCAGAGTCCCAAAACAGGCGTTTTCAGCCCATTACCGGCATATGGAAGAAACAGCAGTAAGCACAGGGAAATATCTGCTTCTAAATCCAAAACGCAGCTATCTAACAGAACGGTTGTCAATGTGTGCACTCAACTTCCAGAGTTAAACCCGTGTGTGGATTCAGCAGTCTGCAGAGACTTTCTCTGCAGAGTCCCAAAACAGGCGTTTTCAGCCCATTACCGGCATATGGAAGAAACAGCAGTAAGCACAGGGAAATATCTGCTTCTAAATCCAAAACGCAGCTATCTAACAGAACGGTTGTCAATGTGTGCACTCAACTTCCAGAGTTAAACCCGTGTGTGGATTCAGCAGTCTGCAGAGACTTTCTCTGCAGAGTCCCAAAACAGGCGTTTTCAGCCCATTACCGGCATATGGAAGAAACAGCAGTAAGCACAGGGAAATATCTGCTTCTAAATCCAAAACGCAGCTATCTAACAGAACGGTTGTCAATGTGTGCACTCAACTTCCAGAGTTAAACCCGTGTGTGGATTCAGCAGTCTGCAGAGACTTTCTCTGCAGAGTCCCAAAACAGGCGTTTTCAGCCCATTACCGGCATATGGAAGAAACAGCAGTAAGCACAGGGAAATATCTGCTTCTAAATCCAAAACGCAGCTATCTAACAGAACGGTTGTCAATGTGTGCACTCAACTTCCAGAGTTAAACCCGTGTGTGGATTCAGCAGTCTGCAAACACTTTCTGTGCAGAGTCTGAAAACAGGCCTTTCCGGCCCAGTACCGGCATATATAAGAAAGAGCATTAAGACTGCGTCTAAAACTCAGAAGAAACGTTTATTTCAACCTGCTCGGTCGTGTGTTCTCTGACCTAAGGGAGTTTAATCTATGTTTAGATTCAGCGAGATAGAAACACGTTTATTCTGGGAGCTGTCTTTGGATATTCCGGAATGAATGGGAGTATATGCTGTAAAGAGAAATATCTGTTTCTAAAACCAAAATGGATCTATCTAGCAGAGTGGTTGTGAATGTGTGCCTTTGGCTTAAAGAGGTAAACTGCTCTTCTCATGCAGCACTTTAGAAACCCTTTATATGCAAATTCTCATACAGGCCTTTCCAGCAAAACACCAGCCTAAAGGAAATAGCAGTAAGACTGCATCTTTAACATGGATGAAACTGTTTTCAAACTGCTCTGCTGTGTGTTCATTCATATAAGAGGCTTGAATATATGTTCAGATTCAGCTAATTAGCAACACGTTTCTTCCAGGAGCTGTGTTTGCCTATTCCAGAGTATACTGGAGTATAAGATGTAAAGACAAATGTCTCGTTCCAAAAGAAAAACGGATGATCTAATGGAATGGTTGTCAATGTGTGCATTCAACTTACTGAGCTAAACTGCTGTTTGTATGCAGCAGTTTAGAAAACATTTCTGTGTAGATTCTCAAACAGACATTTCCAGCAAAATACCGGCCTATAAGAAATAGCAGTAAGACTGCGTCTAAAACTCAGAGGGAACGTTTCTTTCAAACTGCTCTGCAGTGTGTTCGTTCACCAAAGGTCGTTGAATCTATGTTTGGATTCAGCGAGTTTGAAACACGTTTATTCTAGGAGCTGCATTTCGATATTCCAGAGTGTATGGGAGTAAATGCTGTAAAGAGAAATATCTGTTTCTAAAACCAAAACGGAGCTATCTAACAGAATGGTTGTGAATGTGTGCATTCAACTTAAAGGGTTAATCTGCTCTTCTTAGGCAGCAGTTTAGAAACCCTTTATATGCAAATTCTAAAATCAACATTTGCAGCAAAACACCAGCCTCAAAGAAGTAGCAGTAAGACTGCATCTATAACATAGAAGAAACGTTTTCTTCAAAATGCTCTGCTCTGTGTTCATTCAACTAAGAGTCTTGAGTATATGTTCAGATTCAGCGAGTAAGAAACACGTTTCTTCCAGGAGCTGCATTTGCATATTCCAGAGTGTACTGGAGTATAAGGTTTAAAGTGAAATATCTGGTTCTAAAACAAACACGGAGCCATCTAACAGAATGGTTGTCACTGTGTGCATTCAGCTTATTGAGATAAACTGTTGTTTCTATGCAGCAGTTTAGAAAAGATTTTTGTGCAGATTCTAAAACAGACATTCCCAGCAAAATACCGGCCTCTAAGAAATAGCAATAAGACTGCGTCTAAAACTCAAATAAAACGTTTCTTTCAAACTGCTGTGCTGTGTGTTCGTTCACCTAAGGGAGTTGAATCTATGTTTAGATTCAGCGACTTAGAAACACGTCTATTCTGGGAGCTGCGTTTGGCTATTCCAGAATGAATGGGAGTATATGCTGTAACTAGAAACACAGGCTTCTAAAACCAAAACGGAGCTAGCTAACAGAATGATTGTGAATGAGGGCATTCAACATAACGAATTAAACTGCTCCACTTATGCAGCAGTTTACAAACCATTTGTATGGAAATTCTAAAACCAACATTTCCAGGAAAACACCAGCCTAAAAGCAATAGCAGTAACAGTGCATCTATAACATGGAAGAAATGTTTTTTTCAAACTCCTCTGCTGCGTCTTCATTCACCTAAGAGACTTCAATATATGCTCAGATTCAGCGAGTTACAAACACGTTTCTTCCAGGAGCTGCGTTTGCATATATCAGAGTGTACTGGGGTACAAGATGTAAAGGGAAATATCTGATTATACGTAGAAACCCGTTTCTTTTAGGAGCTGCGTTTGGATATTCCAGAGTGAATGAGAGTATATGCTGTAAAGAGAAATAACTTCTTCTAAAACCAAAAGGCAGCTATGTAACTGAATGGTTGTCAATGCGTGCATTCACCTTCCAGAGATGAACTCGTGTGTGGATTCAGCAGTCCGCAAACACTTTCTGTGCAGAGTCCCAAAACAGGCGTTTTCAGCCCATTACCGGCATATGGAAGAAACAGCAGTAAGCACAGGGAAATATCTGCTTCAAAATCCAAAACGCAGCTATCTAACAGAACGGTTGTCAATGTGTGCACTCAACTTCCAGAGTTAAACCCGTGTGTGGATTCAGCAGTCTGCAGAGACTTTCTCTGCAGAGTCCCAAAACAGGCGTTTTCAGCCCATTACCGGCATATGGAAGAAACAGCAGTAAGCACAGGGAAATATCTGCTTCTAAATCCAAAACGCAGCTATCTAACAGAACGGTTGTCAATGTGTGCACTCAACTTCCAGAGTTAAACCCGTGTGTGGATTCAGCAGTCTGCAAACACTTTCTCTGCAGAGTCCCAAAACAGGCGTTTTTCAGCCCATTACCGGCATATGGAAGAAACAGCAGTAAGCACAGGGAAATATCTGCTTCTAAATCCAAAACGCAGCTATCTAACAGAACGGTTGTCAATGTGTGCACTCAACTTCCAGAGTTAAACCCGTGTGTGGATTCAGCAGCCTGCAGAGACTTTCTCTGCAGAGTCCCAAAACAGGCGTTTTCAGCCCATTACCGGCATATGGAAGAAACAGCAGTAAGCACAGGGAAATATTTGCTTCTAAATCCAAAACGCAGCTATCTAACAGAACGGTTGTCAATGTGTGCACTCAACTTCCAGAGTTAAACCCGTGTGTGGATTCAGCAGTCTGCAAACACTTTCTCTGCCGAGTCCCAAAACAGGCGTTTTCAGCCCATTACCGGCATATGGAAGAAGCAGCAGTAAGCACAGGGAAATATCTGCTTCTAAATCCAAAACGCAGCTATCTAACAGAACGGTTGTCAATGTGTGCACTCAACTTCCAGAGTTAAACCCGTGTGTGGATTCAGCAGCCTGCAGAGACTTTCTCTGCAGAGTCCCAAAACAGGCGTTTTCAGCCCATTACCGGCATATGGAAGAAACAGCAGTAAGCACAGGGAAATATCTGCTTCTAAATCCAAAACGCAGCTATCTAACAGAACGGTTGTCAATGTGTGCACTCAACTTCCAGAGTTAAACCCGTGTGTGGATTCAGCAGTCTGCAGAGACTTTCTCTGCAGAGTCCCAAAACAGGCGTTTTCAGCCCATTACCGGCATATGGAAGAAACAGCAGTAAGCACAGGGAAATATCTGCTTCTAAATCCAAAACGCAGCTATCTAACAGAACGGTTGTCAATGTGTGCACTCAACTTCCAGAGTTAAACCCGTGTGTGGATTCAGCAGTCTGCAAACACTTTCTCTGCAGAGTCCCAAAACAGGCGTTTTCAGCCCATTACCGGCATATGGAAGAAACAGCAGTAAGCACAGGGAAATATCTGCTTCTAAATCCAAAACGCAGCTATCTAACAGAACGGTTGTCAATGTGTGCACTCAACTTCCAGAGTTAAACCCGTGTGTGGATTCAGCAGTCTGCAAACACTTTCTCTGCAGAGTCCCAAAACAGGCGTTTTCAGCCCATTACCGGCATATGGACGAAACAGCAGTAAGCACAGGGAAATATCTGCTTCTAAATCCAAAACGCAGCTATCTAACAGAACGGTTGTCAATGTGTGCACTCAACTTCCAGAGTTAAACCCGTGTGTGGATTCAGCAGTCTGCAAACACTTTCTGTGCAGAGTCTGAAAACAGGCCTTTCCGGCCCAGTACCGGCATATATAAGAAAGAGCATTAAGACTGCGTCTAAAACTCAGAAGAAACGTTTATTTCAACCTGCTCGGCCGTGTGTTCTCTGACCTAAGGGAGTTTAATCTATGTTTAGATTCAGCGAGATAGAAACACGTTTATTCTAGGAGCTGTCTTTGGATATTCCGGAATGAATGGGAGTATATGCTGTAAAGAGAAATATCTGTTTCTAAAACCAAAATGGATCTATCTAGCAGAGTGGTTGTGAATGTGTGCCTTTGGCTTAAAGAGGTAAACTGCTCTTCTCATGCAGCACTTTAGAAACCCTTTATATGCAAATTCTCATACAGGCCTTTCCAGCAAAACACCAGCCTAAAGGAAATAGCAGTAAGACTGCATCTTTAACATGGATGAAACTGTTTTCAAACTGCTCTGCTGTGTGTTCATTCGTATAAGAGGCTTGAATATATGTTCAGATTCAGCTAATTAGCAACACGTTTCTTCCAGGAGCTGTGTTTGCCTATTCCAGAGTATACTGGAGTATAAGATGTAAAGACAAATGTCTCGTTCCAAAAGAAAAACGGATGATCTAATGGAATGGTTGTCAATGTGTGCATTCAACTTACTGAGCTAAACTGCTGTTTGTATGCAGCAGTTTAGAAAACATTTCTGTGTAGATTCTCAAACAGACATTTCCAGCAAAATACCGGCCTATAAGAAATAGCAGTAAGACTGCGTCTAAAACTCAGAGGGAACGTTTCTTTCAAACTGCTCTGCAGTGTGTTCGTTCACCAAAGGTCGTTGAATCTATGTTTGGATTCAGCGAGTTTGAAACACGTTTATTCTAGGAGCTGCATTTCGATATTCCAGAGTGTATGGGAGTAAATGCTGTAAAGAGAAATATCTGTTTCTAAAACCAAAACGGAGCTATCTAACAGAATGGTTGTGAATGTGTGCATTCAACTTAAAGGGTTAATCTGCTCTTCTTAGGCAGCAGTTTAGAAACCCTTTATATGCAAATTCTAAAATCAACATTTGCAGCAAAACACCAGCCTCAAAGAAGTAGCAGTAAGACTGCATCTATAACATAGAAGAAACGTTTTCTTCAAAATGCTCTGCTCTGTGTTCATTCAACTAAGAGTCTTGAGTATATGTTCAGATTCAGCGAGTAAGAAACACGTTTCTTCCAGGAGCTGCATTTGCATATTCCAGAGTGTACTGGAGTATAAGGTTTAAAGTGAAATATCTGGTTCTAAAACAAACACGGAGCCATCTAACAGAATGGTTGTCACTGTGTGCATTCAGCTTATTGAGATAAACTGTTGTTTCTATGCAGCAGTTTAGAAAAGATTTTTGTGCAGATTCTAAAACAGACATTCCCAGCAAAATACCGGCCTCTAAGAAATAGCAATAAGACTGCGTCTAAAACTCAAATAAAACGTTTCTTTCAAACTGCTGTGCTGTGTGTTCGTTCACCTAAGGGAGTTGAATCTATGTTTAGATTCAGCGACTTAGAAACACGTCTATTCTGGGAGCTGCGTTTGGCTATTCCAGAATGAATGGGAGTATATGCTGTAACTAGAAACACAGGCTTCTAAAACCAAAACGGAGCTAGCTAACAGAATGATTGTGAATGAGGGCATTCAACATAACGAATTAAACTGCTCCACTTATGCAGCAGTTTACAAACCATTTGTATGGAAATTCTAAAACCAACATTTCCAGGAAAACACCAGCCTAAAAGCAATAGCAGTAACAGTGCATCTATAACATGGAAGAAATGTTTTTTTCAAACTCCTCTGCTGCGTCTTCATTCACCTAAGAGACTTCAATATATGCTCAGATTCAGCGAGTTACAAACACGTTTCTTCCAGGAGCTGCGTTTGCATATATCAGAGTGTACTGGGGTACAAGATGTAAAGGGAAATATCTGATTATACGTAGAAACCCGTTTCTTTTAGGAGCTGCGTTTGGATATTCCAGAGTGAATGAGAGTATATGCTGTAAAGAGAAATAACTTCTTCTAAAACCAAAAGGCAGCTATGTAACTGAATGGTTGTCAATGCGTGCATTCACCTTCCAGAGATGAACTCGTGTGTGGATTCAGCAGTCCGCAAACACTTTCTGTGCAGAGTCCCAAAACAGGCGTTTTCAGCCCATTACCGGCATATGGAAGAAACAGCAGTAAGCACAGGGAAATATCTGCTTCTAAATCCAAAACGCAGCTATCTAACAGAACGGTTGTCAATGTGTGCACTCAACTTCCAGAGTTAAACCCGTGTGTGGATTCAGCAGTCTGCAGAGACTTTCTCTGCAGAGTCCCAAAACAGGCGTTTTCAGCCCATTACCGGCATATGGAAGAAACAGCAGTAAGCACAGGGAAATATCTGCTTCTAAATCCAAAACGCAGCTATCTAACAGAACGGTTGTCAATGTGTGCACTCAACTTCCAGAGTTAAACCCGTGTGTGGATTCAGCAGTCTGCAGAGACTTTCTCTGCAGAGTCCCAAAACAGGCGTTTTTCAGCCCATTACCGGCATATGGAAGAAACAGCAGTAAGCACAGGGAAATATCTGCTTCTAAATCCAAAACGCAGCTATCTAACAGAACGGTTGTCAATGTGTGCACTCAACTTCCAGAGTCAAACCCGTGTGTGGATTCAGCAGTCTGCAGAGACTTTCTCTGCAGAGTCCCAAAACAGGCGTTTTCAGCCCATTACCGGCATATGGAAGAAACAGCAGTAAGCACAGGGAAATATCTGCTTCTAAATCCAAAACGCAGCTATCTAACAGAACGGTTGTCAATGTGTGCACTCAACTTCCAGAGTTAAACCCGTGTGTGGATTCAGCAGTCTGCAGAGACTTTCTCTGCAGAGTCCCAAAACAGGCGTTTTCAGCCCATTACCGGCATATGGAAGAAACAGCAGTAAGCACAGGGAAATATCTGCTTCTAAATCCAAAACGCAGCTATCTAACAGAACGGTTGTCAATGTGTGCACTCAACTTCCAGAGTTAAACCCGTGTGTGGATTCAGCAGTCTGCAGAGACTTTCTCTGCAGAGTCCCAAAACAGGCGTTTTCAGCCCATTACCGGCATATGGAAGAAACAGCAGTAAGCACAGGGAAATATCTGCTTCTAAATCCAAAACGCAGCTATCTAACAGAACGGTTGTCAATGTGTGCACTCAACTTCCAGAGTTAAACCCGTGTGTGGATTCAGCAGTCTGCAGAGACTTTCTCTGCAGAGTCCCAAAACAGGCGTTTTCAGCCCATTACCGGCATATGGAAGAAACAGCAGTAAGCACAGGGAAATATCTGCTTCTAAATCCAAAACGCAGCTATCTAACAGAACGGTTGTCAATGTGTGCACTCAACTTCCAGAGTTAAACCCGTGTGTGGATTCAGCAGTCTGCAGAGACTTTCTCTGCAGAGTCCCAAAACAGGCGTTTTCAGCCCATTACCGGCATATGGAAGAAACAGCAGTAAGCACAGGGAAATATCTGCTTCTAAATCCAAAACGCAGCTATCTAACAGAACGGTTGTCAATGTGTGCACTCAACTTCCAGAGTTAAACCCGTGTGTGGATTCAGCAGTCTGCAAACACTTTCTCTGCAGAGTCCCAAAACAGGCGTTTTCAACCCATTACCGGCATATGGAAGAAACAGCAGTAAGCACAGGGAAATATCTGCTTCTAAATCCAAAATGCAGCTATCTAACAGAACGGTTGTCAATGTGTGCACTCAACTTCCAGAGTTAAACCCGTGTGGATTCAGCAGTCTGCAAACACTTTCTCTGCAGAGTCCCAAAACAGGCGTTTTCAGCCCAATACCGGCATTTGGAAGAAACGGCAGTAGGCACAGGGAAATATCTGCTTCTAAATCCAAAACGCAGCTATCTAACAGAACGGTTGTCAATGTGTGCACTCAACTTCCAGAGTTAAACCCGTGTGTGGATTTTGCAGTCTGCAAACACTTTCTCTGCAGAGTCCCAAAACAGGCGTTTTCAGCCCAATACCGGCATTTGGAAGAAACGGCAGTAGGCACAGGGAAATATCTGCTTCTAAATCCAAAACGCAGCTATCTAACAGAACGGTTGTCAATGTGTGCACTCAACTTCCAGAGTTAAACCCGTGTGGATTCAGCAGTCTGCAAACACTTTCTCTGCAGAGTCCCAAAACAGGCGTTTTCAGCCCATTACCGGCATATGGAAGAAACAGCAGTAAGCACAGGGAAATATCTGCTTCTAAATCCAAAACGCAGCTATCTAACAGAACGGTTGTCAATGTGTGCACTCAACTTCCAGAGTTAAACCCGTGTGTGGATTCAGCAGTCTGCAAACACTTTCTCTGCAGAGTCCCAAAACAGGCGTTTTCAGCCCATTACCGGCATATGGACGAAACAGCAGTAAGCACAGGGAAATATCTGCTTCTAAATCCAAAACGCAGCTATCTAACAGAACGGTTGTCAATGTGTGCACTCAACTTCCAGAGTTAAAGCCGTGTGTGGATTCAGCAGTCTGCAAACACTTTCTCTGCAGAGTCCCAAAACAGGCGTTTTCAGCCCATTACCGGCATATGGACGAAACAGCAGTAAGCACAGGGAAATATCTGCTTCTAAATCCAAAACGCAGCTATCTAACAGAACGGTTGTCAATGTGTGCACTCAACTTCCAGAGTTAAACCCGTGTGTGGATTCAGCAGTCTGCAAACACTTTCTGTGCAGAGTCTGAAAACAGGCCTTTCCGGCCCAGTACCGGCATATATAAGAAAGAGCATTAAGACTGCGTCTAAAACTCAGAAGAAACGTTTATTTCAACCTGCTCGGCCGTGTGTTCTCTGACCTAAGGGAGTTTAATCTATGTTTAGATTCAGCGAGATAGAAACACGTTTATTCTAGGAGCTGTCTTTGGATATTCCGGAATGAATGGGAGTATATGCTGTAAAGAGAAATATCTGTTTCTAAAACCAAAATGGATCTATCTAGCAGAGTGGTTGTGAATGTGTGCCTTTGGCTTAAGGAGGTAAACTGCTCTTCTCATGCAGCACTTTAGAAACCCTTTATATGCAAATTCTCATACAGGCCTTTCCAGCAAAACACCAGCCTAAAGGAAATAGCAGTAAGACTGCATCTTTAACATGGATGAAACTGTTTTCAAACTGCTCTGCTGTGTGTTCATTCGTATAAGAGGCTTGAATATATGTTCAGATTCAGCTAATTAGCAACACGTTTCTTCCAGGAGCTGTGTTTGCCTATTCCAGAGTATACTGGAGTATAAGATGTAAAGACAAATGTCTCGTTCCAAAAGAAAAACGGATGATCTAATGGAATGGTTGTCAATGTGTGCATTCAACTTACTGAGCTAAACTGCTGTTTGTATGCAGCAGTTTAGAAAACATTTCTGTGTAGATTCTCAAACAGACATTTCCAGCAAAATACCGGCCTATAAGAAATAGCAGTAAGACTGCGTCTAAAACTCAGAGGGAACGTTTCTTTCAAACTGCTCTGCAGTGTGTTCGTTCACCAAAGGTCGTTGAATCTATGTTTGGATTCAGCGAGTTTGAAACACGTTTATTCTAGGAGCTGCATTTCGATATTCCAGAGTGTATGGGAGTAAATGCTGTAAAGAGAAATATCTGTTTCTAAAACCAAAACGGAGCTATCTAACAGAATGGTTGTGAATGTGTGCATTCAACTTAAAGGGTTAATCTGCTCTTCTTAGGCAGCAGTTTAGAAACCCTTTATATGCAAATTCTAAAATCAACATTTGCAGCAAAACACCAGCCTCAAAGAAGTAGCAGTAAGACTGCATCTATAACATAGAAGAAACGTTTTCTTCAAAATGCTCTGCTCTGTGTTCATTCAACTAAGAGTCTTGAGTATATGTTCAGATTCAGCGAGTAAGAAACACGTTTCTTCCAGGAGCTGCATTTGCATATTCCAGAGTGTACTGGAGTATAAGGTTTAAAGTGAAATATCTGGTTCTAAAACAAACACGGAGCCATCTAACAGAATGGTTGTCACTGTGTGCATTCAGCTTATTGAGATAAACTGTTGTTTCTATGCAGCAGTTTAGAAAAGATTTTTGTGCAGATTCTAAAACAGACATTCCCAGCAAAATACCGGCCTCTAAGAAATAGCAATAAGACTGCGTCTAAAACTCAAATAAAACGTTTCTTTCAAACTGCTGTGCTGTGTGTTCGTTCACCTAAGGGAGTTGAATCTATGTTTAGATTCAGCGACTTAGAAACACGTCTATTCTGGGAGCTGCGTTTGGCTATTCCAGAATGAATGGGAGTATATGCTGTAACTAGAAACACAGGCTTCTAAAACCAAAACGGAGCTAGCTAACAGAATGATTGTGAATGAGGGCATTCAACATAACGAATTAAACTGCTCCACTTATGCAGCAGTTTACAAACCATTTGTATGGAAATTCTAAAACCAACATTTCCAGGAAAACACCAGCCTAAAAGCAATAGCAGTAACAGTGCATCTATAACATGGAAGAAATGTTTTTTTCAAACTCCTCTGCTGCGTCTTCATTCACCTAAGAGACTTCAATATATGCTCAGATTCAGCGAGTTACAAACACGTTTCTTCCAGGAGCTGCGTTTGCATATATCAGAGTGTACTGGGGTACAAGATGTAAAGGGAAATATCTGATTATACGTAGAAACCCGTTTCTTTTAGGAGCTGCGTTTGGATATTCCAGAGTGAATGAGAGTATATGCTGTAAAGAGAAATAACTTCTTCTAAAACCAAAAGGCAGCTATGTAACTGAATGGTTGTCAATGCGTGCATTCACCTTCCAGAGATGAACTCGTGTGTGGATTCAGCAGTCCGCAAACACTTTCTGTGCAGAGTCCCAAAACAGGCGTTTTCAGCCCATTACCGGCATATGGAAGAAACAGCAGTAAGCACAGGGAAATATCTGCTTCTAAATCCAAAACGCAGCTATCTAACAGAACGGTTGTCAATGTGTGCACTCAACTTCCAGAGTTAAACCCGTGTGTGGATTCAGCAGTCTGCAGAGACTTTCTCTGCAGAGTCCCAAAACAGGCGTTTTCAGCCCATTACCGGCATATGGAAGAAACAGCAGTAAGCACAGGGAAATATCTGCTTCTAAATCCAAAACGCAGCTATCTAACAGAACGGTTGTCAATGTGTGCACTCAACTTCCAGAGTTAAACCCATGTGTGGATTCAGCAGTCTGCAAACACTTTCTCTGCAGAGTCCCAAAACAGGCGTTTTCAGCCCATTACCGGCATATGGAAGAAGCAGCAGTAAGCACAGGGAAATATCTGCTTCTAAATCCAAAACGCAGCTATCTAACAGAACGGTTGTCAATGTGTGCACTCAACTTCCAGAGTTAAACCCGTGTGTGGATTCAGCAGTCTGCAGAGACTTTCTCTGCAGAGTCCCAAAACAGGCGTTTTCAGCCCATTACCGGCATATGGAAGAAACAGCAGTAAGCACAGGGAAATATCTGCTTCTAAATCCAAAACGCAGCTATCTAACAGAACGGTTGTCAATGTGTGCACTCAACTTCCAGAGTTAAACTCGTGTGTGGATTCAGCAGCCTGCAGAGACTTTCTCTGCAGAGTCCCAAAACAGGCGTTTTCAGCCCATTACCGGCATATGGAAGAAACAGCAGTAAGCACAGGGAAATATCTGCTTCTAAATCCAAAACGCAGCTATCTAACAGAACGGTTGTCAATGTGTGCACTCAACATCCAGAGTTAAACCCGTGTGTGGATTCAGCAGTCTGCAGAGACTTTCTCTGCAGAGTCCCAAAACAGGCGTTTTCAGCCCATTACCGGCATATGGAAGAAACAGCAGTAAGCACAGGGAAATATCTGCTTCTAAATCCAAAACGCAGCTATCTAACAGAACGGTTGTCAATGTGTGCACTCAACTTCCAGAGTTAAACCCGTGTGTGGATTCAGCAGTCTGCAAACACTTTCTCTGCAGAGTCCCAAAACAGGCGTTTTCAGCCCATTACCGGCATATGGAAGAAACAGCAGTAAGCACAGGGAAATATCTGCTTCTAAATCCAAAACGCAGCTATCTAACAGAACGGTTGTCAATGTGTGCACTCAACTTCCAGAGTTAAACCCGTGTGTGGATTCAGCAGTCTGCAGAGACTTTCTCTGCAGAGTCCCAAAACTGGCGTTTTCAGCCCATTACCGGCATATGGAAGAAACAGCAGTAAGCACAGGGAAATATCTGCTTCGAAATCCAAAACGCAGCTATCTAACAGAACGGTTGTCAATGTGTGCACTCAACTTCCAGAGTTAAACCCGTGTGTGGATTCAGCAGTCTGCAAACAGTTTCTCTGCAGAGTCCCAAAACAGGCGTTTTCAGCCCATTACCGGCATATGGAAGAAACAGCAGTAAGCACAGGGAAATATCTGCTTCTAAATCCAAAACGCAGCTATCTAACAGAACGGTTGTCAATGTGTGCACTCAACTTCCAGAGTTAAACCCGTGTGTGGATTCAGCAGTCTGCAGAGACTTTCTCTGCAGAGTCCCAAAACAGGCGTTTTCAGCCCATTACCGGCATATGGAAGAAACAGCAGTAAGCACAGGGAAATATCTGCTTCTAAATCCAAAACGCAGCTATCTAACAGAACGGTTGTCAATGTGTGCACTCAACTTCCAGAGTTAAACCCGTGTGTGGATTCAGCAGTCTGCAAACACTTTCTCTGCAGAGTCCCAAAACAGGCGTTTTCAGCCCATTACCGGCATATGGAAGAAACAGCAGTAAGCACAGGGAAATATCTGCTTCTAAATCCAAAACGCAGCTATCTAACAGAACGGTTGTCAATGTGTGCACTCAACTTCCAGAGTTAAACCCGTGTGTGGATTCAGCAGTCTGCAAACACTTTCTCTGCAGAGTCCCAAAACAGGCGTTTTCAGCCCATTACCGGCATATGGAAGAAGCAGCAGTAAGCACAGGGAAATATCTGCTTCTAAATCCAAAACGCAGCTATCTAACAGAACGGTTGTCAATGTGTGCACTCAACTTCCAGAGTTAAACCCGTGTGTGGATTCAGCAGTCTGCAAACACTTTCTCTGCCGAGTCCCAAAACAGGCGTTTTCAGCCCATTACCGGCATATGGAAGAAGCAGCAGTAAGCACAGGGAAATATCTGCTTCTAAATCCAAAACGCAGCTATCTAACAGAACGGTTGTCAATGTGTGCACTCAACTTCCAGAGTTAAACCCGTGTGTGGATTCAGCAGTCTGCAAACACTTTCTCTGCAGAGTCCCAAAACAGGCGTTTTCAGCCCATTACCGGCATATGGAAGAAACAGCAGTAAGCACAGGGAAATATCTGCTTCTAAATCCAAAACGCAGCTATCTAACAGAACGGTTGTCAATGTGTGCACTCAACTTCCAGAGTTAAACCCGTGTGTGGATTCAGCAGTCTGCAAACACTTTCTCTGCAGAGTCCCAAAACAGGCGTTTTCAGCCCATTACCGGCATATGGAAGAAGCAGCAGTAAGCACAGGGAAATATCTGCTTCTAAATCCAAAACGCAGCTATCTAACAGAACGGTTGTCAATGTGTGCACTCAACTTCCAGAGTTAAACCCGTGTGTGGATTCAGCAGCCTGCAGAGACTTTCTCTGCAGAGTCCCAAAACAGGCGTTTTCAGCCCATTACCGGCATATGGAAGAAACAGCAGTAAGCACAGGGAAATATCTGCTTCTAAATCCAAAACCCAGCTATCTAACAGAATGGTTGTCAATGTGTGCACTCAACTTCCAGAGTTAAACCCGTGTGTGGATTCAGCAGTCTGCAAACACTTTCTCTGCAGAGTCCCAAAACAGGCGTTTTCAGCCCATTACCGGCATATGGAAGAAACAGCAGTAAGCACAGGGAAATATCTGCTTCTAAATCCAAAACGCAGCTATCTAACAGAACGGTTGTCAATGTGTGCACTCAACTTCCAGAGTTAAACCCGTGTGTGGATTCAGCAGTCTGCAAACACTTTCTCTGCAGAGTCCCAAAACAGGCGTTTTCAGCCCATTACCGGCATATGGAAGAAGCAGCAGTAAGCACAGGGAAATATCTGCTTCTAAATCCAAAACGCAGCTATCTAACAGAACGGTTGTCAATGTGTGCACTCAACTTCCAGAGTTAAACCCGTGTGTGGATTCAGCAGCCTGCAGAGACTTTCTCTGCAGAGTCCCAAAACAGGCGTTTTCAGCCCATTACCGGCATATGGAAGAAACAGCAGTAAGCACAGGGAAATATCTGCTTCTAAATCCAAAACCCAGCTATCTAACAGAATGGTTGTCAATGTGTGCACTCAACTTCCAGAGTTAAACCCGTGTGTGGATTCAGCAGTCTGCAGAGACTTTCTCTGCAGAGTCCCAAAACAGGCGTTTTCAGCCCATTACCGGCATATGGAAGAAACAGCAGTAAGCACAGGGAAATATCTGCTTCTAAATCCAAAACGCAGCTATCTAACAGAACGGTTGTCAATGTGTGCACTCAACTTCCAGAGTTAAACCCGTGTGTGGATTCAGCAGTCTGCAGAGACTTTCTCTGCAGAGTCCCAAAACAGGCGTTTTCAGCCCATTACCGGCATATGGAAGAAACAGCAGTAAGCACAGGGAAATATCTGCTTCTAAATCCAAAACGCAGCTATCTAACAGAACGGTTGTCAATGTGTGCACTCAACTTCCAGAGTTAAACCCGTGTGTGGATTCAGCAGTCTGCAAACAGTTTCTCTGCAGAGTCCCAAAACAGGCGTTTTCAGCCCATTACCGGCATATGGAAGAAACAGCAGTAAGCACAGGGAAATATCTGCTTCTAAATCCAAAACGCAGCTATCTAACAGAACGGTTGTCAATGTGTGCACTCAACTTCCAGAGTTAAACCCGTGTGTGGATTCAGCAGTCTGCAGAGACTTTCTCTGCAGAGTCCCAAAACTGGCGTTTTCAGCCCATTACCGGCATATGGAAGAAACAGCAGTAAGCACAGGGAAATATCTGCTTCGAAATCCAAAACGCAGCTATCTAACAGAACGGTTGTCAATGTGTGCACTCAACTTCCAGAGTTAAACCCGTGTGTGGATTCAGCAGTCTGCAAACACTTTCTCTGCAGAGTCCCAAAACAGGCGTTTTCAGCCCATTACCGGCATATGGAAGAAACAGCAGTAAGCACAGGGAAATATCTGCTTCTAAATCCAAAACGCAGCTATCTAACAGAACGGTTGTCAATGTGTGCACTCAACTTCCAGAGTTAAACCCGTGTGTGGATTCAGCAGTCTGCAGAGACTTTCTCTGCAGAGTCCCAAAACAGGCGTTTTCAGCCCATTACCGGCATATGGAAGAAACAGCAGTAAGCACAGGGAAATATCTGCTTCTAAATCCAAAACGCAGCTATCTAACAGAACGGTTGTCAATGTGTGCACTCAACTTCCAGAGTTAAACCCGTGTGTGGATTCAGCAGTCTGCAAACACTTTCTCTGCAGAGTCCCAAAACAGGCGTTTTCAGCCCATTACCGGCATATGGAAGAAACAGCAGTAAGCACAGGGAAATATCTGCTTCTAAATCCAAAACGCAGCTATCTAACAGAACGGTTGTCAATGTGTGCACTCAACTTCCAGAGTTAAACCCGTGTGTGGATTCAGCAGTCTGCAAACACTTTCTCTGCAGAGTCCCAAAACAGGCGTTTTCAGCCCATTACCGTCATATGGAAGAAGCAGCAGTAAGCACAGGGAAATATCTGCTTCTAAATCCAAAACGCAGCTATCTAACAGAACGGTTGTCAATGTGTGCACTCAACTTCCAGAGTTAAACCCGTGTGTGGATTCAGCAGTCTGCAGAGACTTTCTCTGCAGAGTCCCAAAACAGGCGTTTTCAGCCCATTACCGGCATATGGAAGAAACAGCAGTAAGCACAGGGAAATATCTGCTTCTAAATCCAAAACGCAGCTATCTAACAGAACGGTTGTCAATGTGTGCACTCAACTTCCCGAGTTAAACCCGTGTGTGGATTCAGCAGCCTGCAGAGACTTTCTCTGCAGAGTCCCAAAACAGGCGTTTTCAGCCCATTACCGGCATATGGAAGAAACAGCAGTAAGCACAGGGAAATATCTGCTTCTAAATCCAAAACGCAGCTATCTAACAGAACGGTTGTCAATGTGTGCACTCAACTTCCAGAGTTAAACCCGTGTGTGGATTCAGCAGTCTGCAAACACTTTCTCTGCAGAGTCCCAAAACAGGCGTTTTCAGCCCATTACCGGCATATGGAAGAAACAGCAGTAAGCACAGGGAAATATCTGCTTCTAAATCCAAAACGCAGCTATCTAACAGAACGGTTGTCAATGTGTGCACTCAACTTCCAGAGTTAAACCCGTGTGTGGATTCAGCAGTCTGCAAACACTTTCTCTGCAGAGTCCCAAAACAGGCGTTTTCAGCCCATTACCGGCATATGGAAGAAACAGCAGTAAGCACAGGGAAATATCTGCTTCTAAATCCAAAACGCAGCTATCTAACAGAACGGTTGTCAATGTGTGCACTCAACTTCCAGAGTTAAACCCGTGTGTGGATTCAGCAGTCTGCAAACACTTTCTCTGCAGAGTCCCAAAACAGGCGTTTTCAGCCCATTACCGGCATATGGAAGAAGCAGCAGTAAGCACAGGGAAATATCTGCTTCTAAATCCAAAACGCAGCTATCTAACAGAACGGTTGTCAATGTGTGCACTCAACTTCCAGAGTTAAACCCGTGTGTGGATTCAGCAGCCTGCAGAGACTTTCTCTGCAGAGTCCCAAAACAGGCGTTTTCAGCCCATTACCGGCATATGGAAGAAACAGCAGTAAGCACAGGGAAATATCTGCTTCTAAATGCAAAACGCAGCTATCTAACAGAACGGTTGTCAATGTGTGCACTGAACTTCCAGAGTTAAAGCCGTGTGTGGATTCAGCAGTCTGCAGAGACTTTCTCTGCAGAGTCCCAAAACAGGCGTTTTCAGCCCATTACCGGCATATGGAAGAAACAGCAGTAAGCACAGGGAAATATCTGCTTCTAAATCCAAAACGCAGCTATCTAACAGAACGGTTGTCAATGTGTGCACTCAACTTCCAGAGTTAAACCCGTGTGTGGATTCAGCAGTCTGCAAACACTTTCTCTGCAGAGTCCCAAAACAGGCGTTTTCAGCCCATTACCGGCATATGGAAGAAACAGCAGTAAGCACAGGGAAATATCTGCTTCTAAATCCAAAACGCAGCTATCTAACAGAACGGTTGTCAATGTGTGCACTCAACTTCCAGAGTTAAACCCGTGTGTGGATTCAGCAGTCTGCAAACACTTTCTCTGCAGAGTCCCAAAACAGGCGTTTTCAGCCCATTACCGGCATATGGAAGAAGCAGCAGTAAGCAGAGGGAAATATCTGCTTCTAAATCCAAAACCCAGCTATCTAACAGAACGGTTGTCAATGTGTGCACTCAACTTCCAGAGTTAAATCCGTGTGTGGATTCAGCAGTCTGCAAACACTTTCTCTGCAGAGTCCCAAAACAGGCGTTTTCAGCCCATTACCGGCATATGGAAGAAACAGCAGTAAGCACAGGGAAATATCTGCTTCTAAATCCAAAACGCAGCTATCTAACAGAACGGTTGTCAATGTGTGCACTCAACCTCCAGAGTTAAACCCGTGTGTGGATTCAGCAGCCTGCAGAGACTTTCTCTGCAGAGTCCCAAAACAGGCGTTTTCAGCCCATTACCGGCATATGGAAGAAACAGCAGTAAGCACAGGGAAATATCTGCTTCTAAATCCAAAACGCAGCTATCTAACAGAACGGTTGTCAATGTGTGCACTCAACTTCCAGAGTTAAACCCGTGTGTGGATTCAGCAGTCTGCAAACACTTTCTCTGCAGAGTCCCAAAACAGGCGTTTTCAGCCCATTACCGGCATATGGAAGAAGCAGCAGTAAGCACAGGGAAATATCTGCTTCTAAATCCAAAACGCAGCTATCTAACAGAATGGTTGTCAATGTGTGCACTCAACTTCCAGAGTTAAACCCGTGTGTGGATTCAGCAGTCTGCAGAGACTTTCTCTGCAGAGTCCAAAACAGGCGTTTTCAGCCCATTACCGGCATATGGAAGACACAGCAGTAAGCACAGGGAAATATCTGCTTCTAAATCCAAGACGCAGCTATCTAACAGAACGGTTGTCAATGTGTGCACTCAACTTCCAGAGTTAAACCCGTGTGTGGATTCAGCAGTCTGCAAACACTTTCTCTGCCGAGTCCCAAAACAGGCGTTTTCAGCCCATTACCGGCATATGGAAGAAGCAGCAGTAAGCACAGGGAAATATCTGCTTCTAAATCCAAAACGCAGCTATCTAACAGAACGGTTGTCAATGTGTGCACTCAACTTCCAGAGTTAAACCCGTGTGTGGATTCAGCAGTCTGCAGAGACTTTCTCTGCAGAGTCCCAAAACTGGCGTTTTCAGCCCATTACCGGCATATGGAAGAAACAGCAGTAAGCACAGGGAAATATCTGCTTCGAAATCCAAAACGCAGCTATCTAACAGAACGGTTGTCAATGTGTGCACTCAACTTCCAGAGTTAAACCCGTGTGTGGATTCAGCAGTCTGCAAACACTTTCTCTGCAGAGTCCCAAAACAGGCGTTTTCAGCCCATTACCGGCATATGGAAGAAACAGCAGTAAGCACAGGGAAATATCTGCTTCTAAATCCAAAACGCAGCTATCTAACAGAACGGTTGTCAATGTGTGCACTCAACTTCCAGAGTTAAACCCGTGTGTGGATTCAGCAGTCTGCAGAGACTTTCTCTGCAGAGTCCCAAAACAGGCGTTTTCAGCCCATTACCGGCATATGGAAGAAACAGCAGTAAGCACAGGGAAATATCTGCTTCTAAATCCAAAACGCAGCTATCTAACAGAACGGTTGTCAATGTGTGCACTCAACTTCCAGAGTTAAACCCGTGTGTGGATTCAGCAGTCTGCAAACACTTTCTCTGCAGAGTCCCAAAACAGGCGTTTTCAGCCCATTACCGGCATATGGAAGAAACAGCAGTAAGCACAGGGAAATATCTGCTTCTAAATCCAAAACGCAGCTATCTAACAGAACGGTTGTCAATGTGTGCACTCAACTTCCAGAGTTAAACCCGTGTGTGGATTCAGCAGTCTGCAAACACTTTCTCTGCAGAGTCCCAAAACAGGCGTTTTCAGCCCATTACCGTCATATGGAAGAAGCAGCAGTAAGCACAGGGAAATATCTGCTTCTAAATCCAAAACGCAGCTATCTAACAGAACGGTTGTCAATGTGTGCACTCAACTTCCAGAGTTAAACCCGTGTGTGGATTCAGCAGTCTGCAGAGACTTTCTCTGCAGAGTCCCAAAACAGGCGTTTTCAGCCCATTACCGGCATATGGAAGAAACAGCAGTAAGCACAGGGAAATATCTGCTTCTAAATCCAAAACGCAGCTATCTAACAGAACGGTTGTCAATGTGTGCACTCAACTTCCCGAGTTAAACCCGTGTGTGGATTCAGCAGCCTGCAGAGACTTTCTCTGCAGAGTCCCAAAACAGGCGTTTTCAGCCCATTACCGGCATATGGAAGAAACAGCAGTAAGCACAGGGAAATATCTGCTTCTAAATCCAAAACGCAGCTATCTAACAGAACGGTTGTCAATGTGTGCACTCAACTTCCAGAGTTAAACCCGTGTGTGGATTCAGCAGTCTGCAAACACTTTCTCTGCAGAGTCCCAAAACAGGCGTTTTCAGCCCATTACCGGCATATGGAAGAAACAGCAGTAAGCACAGGGAAATATCTGCTTCTAAATCCAAAACGCAGCTATCTAACAGAACGGTTGTCAATGTGTGCACTCAACTTCCAGAGTTAAACCCGTGTGTGGATTCAGCAGTCTGCAAACACTTTCTCTGCAGAGTCCCAAAACAGGCGTTTTCAGCCCATTACCGGCATATGGAAGAAACAGCAGTAAGCACAGGGAAATATCTGCTTCTAAATCCAAAACGCAGCTATCTAACAGAACGGTTGTCAATGTGTGCACTCAACTTCCAGAGTTAAACCCGTGTGTGGATTCAGCAGTCTGCAAACACTTTCTCTGCAGAGTCCCAAAACAGGCGTTTTCAGCCCATTACCGGCATATGGAAGAAGCAGCAGTAAGCACAGGGAAATATCTGCTTCTAAATCCAAAACGCAGCTATCTAACAGAATGGTTGTCAATGTGTGCACTCAACTTCCAGAGTTAAACCCGTGTGTGGATTCAGCAGTCTGCAGAGACTTTCTCTGCAGAGTCCAAAACAGGCGTTTTCAGCCCATTACCGGCATATGGAAGACACAGCAGTAAGCACAGGGAAATATCTGCTTCTAAATCCAAAACGCAGCTATCTAACAGAACGGTTGTCAATGTGTGCACTCAACTTCCAGAGTTAAACCCGTGTGTGGATTCAGCAGTCTGCAAACACTTTCTCTGCCGAGTCCCAAAACAGGCGTTTTCAGCCCATTACCGGCATATGGAAGAAGCAGCAGTAAGCACAGGGAAATATCTGCTTCTAAATCCAAAACGCAGCTATCTAACAGAACGGTTGTCAATGTGTGCACTCAACTTCCAGAGTTAAACCCGTGTGTGGATTCAGCAGCCTGCAGAGACTTTCTCTGCAGAGTCCCAAAACAGGCGTTTTCAGCCCATTACCGGCATATGGAAGAAACAGCAGTAAGCACAGGGAAATATCTGCTTCTAAATCCAAAACGCAGCTATCTAACAGAACGGTTGTCAATGTGTGCACTCAACTTCCAGAGTTAAACCCGTGTGTGGATTCAGCAGTCTGCAGAGACTTTCTCTGCAGAGTCCCAAAACAGGCGTTTTCAGCCCATTACCGGCATATGGAAGAAACAGCAGTAAGCACAGGGAAATATCTGCTTCTAAATCCAAAACGCAGCTATCTAACAGAACGGTTGTCAATGTGTGCACTCAACTTCCAGAGTTAAACCCGTGTGTGGATTCAGCAGTCTGCAAACACTTTCTCTGCAGAGTCCCAAAACAGGCGTTTTCAGCCCATTACCGGCATATGGAAGAAACAGCAGTAAGCACAGGGAAATATCTGCTTCTAAATCCAAAACGCAGCTATCTAACAGAACGGTTGTCAATGTGTGCACTCAACTTCCAGAGTTAAACCCGTGTGTGGATTCAGCAGTCTGCAAACACTTTCTCTGCAGAGTCCCAAAACAGGCGTTTTCAGCCCATTACCGGCATATGGAAGAAGCAGCAGTAAGCACAGGGAAATATCTGCTTCTAAATCCAAAACGCAGCTATCTAACAGAACGGTTGTCAATGTGTGCACTCAACTTCCAGAGTTAAACCCGTGTGTGGATTCAGCAGTCTGCAGAGACTTTCTCTGCAGAGTCCCAAAACAGGCGTTTTCAGCCCATTACCGGCATATGGAAGAAACAGCAGTAAGCACAGGGAAATATCTGCTTCTAAATCCAAAACGCAGCTATCTAACAGAACGGTTGTCAATGTGTGCACTCAACTTCCAGAGTTAAACCCGTGTGTGGATTCAGCAGCCTGCAGAGACTTTCTCTGCAGAGTCCCAAAACAGGCGTTTTCAGCCCATTACCGGCATATGGAAGAAACAGCAGTAAGCACAGGGAAATATCTGCTTCTAAATCCAAAACCCAGCTATCTAACAGAACGGTTGTCAATGTGTGCACTCAACTTCCAGAGTTAAATCCGTGTGTGGATTCAGCAGTCTGCAAACACTTTCTCTGCAGAGTCCCAAAACAGGCGTTTTCAGCCCATTACCGGCATATGGAAGAAACAGCAGTAAGCACAGGGAAATATCTGCTTCTAAATCCAAAACGCAGCTATCTAACAGAACGGTTGTCAATGTGTGCACTCAACCTCGAGAGTTAAACCCGTGTGTGGATTCAGCAGCCTGCAGAGACGTTCTCTGCAGAGTCCCAAAACAGGCGTTTTCAGCCCATTAACGGCATATGGAAGAAACAGCAGTAAGCACAGGGAAATATCTGCTTCTAAATCCAAAACGCAGCTATCTAACAGAACGGTTGTCAATGTGTGCACTCAACTTCCAGAGTTAAACCCGTGTGTGGATTCAGCAGTCTGCAAACACTTTCTCTGCAGAGTCCCAAAACAGGCGTTTTCAGCCCATTACCGGCATATGGAAGAAGCAGCAGTAAGCACAGGGAAATATCTGCTTCTAAATCCAAAACGCAGCTATCTAACAGAATGGTTGTCAATGTGTGCACTCAACTTCCAGAGTTAAACCCGTGTGTGGATTCAGCAGTCTGCAGAGACTTTCTCTGCAGAGTCCAAAACAGGCGTTTTCAGCCCATTACCGGCATATGGAAGACACAGCAGTAAGCACAGGGAAATATCTGCTTCTAAATCCAAAACGCAGCTATCTAACAGAACGGTTGTCAATGTGTGCACTCAACTTCCAGAGTTAAACCCGTGTGTGGATTCAGCAGTCTGCAAACACTTTCTCTGCCGAGTCCCAAAACAGGCGTTTTCAGCCCATTACCGGCATATGGAAGAAGCAGCAGTAAGCACAGGGAAATATCTGCTTCTAAATCCAAACGCAGCTATCTAACAGAACGGTTGTCAATGTGTGCACTCAACTTCCAGAGTTAAAACCCGTGTGTGGATTCAGCAGCCTGCAGAGACTTTCTCTGCAGAGTCCCAAAACAGGCGTTTTCAGCCCATTACCGGCATATGGAAGAAACAGCAGTAAGCACAGGGAAATATCTGCTTCTAAATCCAAAACGCAGCTATCTAACAGAACGGTTGTCAATGTGTGCACTCAACTTCCAGAGTTAAACCCGTGTGTGGATTCAGCAGTCTGCAGAGACTTTCTCTGCAGAGTCCCAAAACAGGCGTTTTCAGCCCATTACCGGCATATGGAAGAAACAGCAGTAAGCACAGGGAAATATCTGCTTCTAAATCCAAAACGCAGCTATCTAACAGAACGGTTGTCAATGTGTGCACTCAACTTCCAGAGTTAAACCCGTGTGTGGATTCAGCAGTCTGCAAACACTTTCTCTGCAGAGTCCCAAAACAGGCGTTTTCAGCCCATTACCGGCATATGGAAGAAACAGCAGTAAGCACAGGGAAATATCTGCTTCTAAATCCAAAACGCAGCTATCTAACAGAACGGTTGTCAATGTGTGCACTCAACTTCCAGAGTTAAACCCGTGTGTGGATTCAGCAGTCTGCAAACACTTTCTCTGCAGAGTCCCAAAACAGGCGTTTTCAGCCCATTACCGGCATATGGAAGAAGCAGCAGTAAGCACAGGGAAATATCTTCTTCTAAATCCAAAACGCAGCTATCTAACAGAACGGTTGTCAATGTGTGCACTCAACTTCCAGAGTTAAACCCGTGTGTGGATTCAGCAGTCTGCAAACACTTTCTCTGCAGAGTCCCAAAACAGGCGTTTTCAGCCCATTACCGGCATATGGAAGAAACAGCAGTAAGCACAGGGAAATATCTGCTTCTAAATCCAAAAACGCAGCTATCTAACAGAACGGTTGTCAATGTGTGCACTCAACTTCCAGAGTTAAACCCGTGTGTGGATTCAGCAGTCTGCAGAGACTTTCTCTGCAGAGTCCCAAAACAGGCGTTTTCAGCCCATTACCGGCATATGGAAGAAACAGCAGTAAGCACAGGGAAATATCTGCTTCGAAATCCAAAACGCAGCTATCTAACAGAACGGTTGTCAATGTGTGCACTCAACTTCCAGAGTTAAACCCGTGTGTGGATTCAGCAGTCTGCAGAGACTTTCTCTGCAGAGTCCCAAAACAGGCGTTTTCAGCCCATTACCGGCATATGGAAGAAACAGCAGTAAGCACAGGGAAATATCTGCTTCTAAATCCAAAACGCAGCTATCTAACAGAACGGTTGTCAATGTGTGCACTCAACTTCCAGAGTTAAACCCGTGTGTGGATTCAGCAGCCTGCAGAGACTTTCTCTGCAGAGTCCCAAAACAGGCGTTTTCAGCCCATTACCGGCATATGGAAGAAACAGCAGTAAGCACAGGGAAATATCTGCTTCTAAATCCAAAACGCAGCTATCTAACAGAACGGTTGTCAATGTGTGCACTCAACTTCCAGAGTTAAACCCGTGTGTGGATTCAGCAGTCTGCAAACACTTTCTCTGCAGAGTCCCAAAACAGGCGTTTTCAGCCCATTAGCGGCATATGGAAGAAACAGCAGTAAGCACAGGGAAATATCTGCTTCTAAATCCAAAACGCAGCTATCTAACAGAACGGTTGTCAATGTGTGCACTCAACTTCCAGAGTTAAACCCGTGTGTGGATTCAGCAGTCTGCAAACACTTTCTCTGCAGAGTCCCAAAACAGGCGTTTTCAGCCCATTACCGGCATATGGAAGAAACAGCAGTAAGCACAGGGAAATATCTGCTTCTAAATCCAAAACGCAGCTATCTAACAGAACGGTTGTCAATGTGTGCACTCAACTTCCAGAGTTAAACCCGTGTGTGGATTCAGCAGTCTGCAAACACTTTCGCTGCAGAGTCCCAAAACAGGCGTTTTCAGCCCATTACCGACATATGGAAGAAACAGCAGTAAGCACAGGGAAATATCTGCTTCTAAATCCAAAACGCAGCTATCTAACAGAACGGTTGTCAATGTGTGCACTCAACTTCCAGAGTTAAACCCGTGTGTGGATTCAGCAGGCTGCAGAGACTTTCTCTGCAGAGTCCCAAAACAGGCGTTTTCAGCCCATTACCGGCATATGGAAGAAACAGCAGTAAGCACAGGGAAATATCTGCTTCTAAATCCAAAACGCAGCTATCTAACAGAACGGTTGTCAATGTGTGCACTCAACTTCCAGAGTTAAACCCGTGTGTGGATTCAGCAGTCTGCAAACACTTTCTCTGCAGAGTCCCAAAACAGGCGTTTTCAGCCCATTACCGGCATATGGAAGAAACAGCAGTAAGCACAGGGAAATATCTGCTTCTAAATCCAAAACGCAGCTATCTAACAGAACGGTTGTCAATGTGTGCACTCAACTTCCAGAGTTAAACCCGTGTGTGGATTCAGCAGCCTGCAGAGACTTTCTCTGCAGAGTCCCAAAACAGGCGTTTTCAGCCCATTACCGGCATATGGAAGAAACAGCAGTAAGCACAGGGAAATATCTGCTTCTAAATCCAAAACGCAGCTATCTAACAGAACGGTTGTCAATGTGTGCACTCAACTTCCAGAGTTAAACCCGTGTGTGGATTCAGCAGTCTGCAAACACTTTCTCTGCAGAGTCCCAAAACAGGCGTTTTCAGCCCATTACCGGCATATGAAAGAAGCAGCAGTAAGCACAGGGAAATATCTGCTTCTAAATCCAAAACGCAGCTATCTAACAGAATGGTTGTCAATGTGTGCACTCAACTTCCAGAGTTAAACCCGTGTGTGGATTCAGCAGTCTGCAGAGACTTTCTCTGCAGAGTCCAAAACAGGCGTTTTCAGCCCATTACCGGCATATGGAAGACACAGCAGTAAGCACAGGGAAATATCTGCTTCTAAATCCAAAACGCAGCTATCTAACAGAACGGTTGTCAATGTGTGCACTCAACTTCCAGAGTTAAACCCGTGTGTGGATTCAGCAGTCTGCAAACACTTTCTCTGCCGAGTCCCAAAACAGGCGTTTTCAGCCCATTACCGGCATATGGAAGAAGCAGCAGTAAGCACAGGGAAATATCTGCTTCTAAATCCAAAACGCAGCTATCTAACAGAACGGTTGTCAATGTGTGCACTCAACTTCCAGAGTTAAACCCGTGTGTGGATTCAGCAGCCTGCAGAGACTTTCTCTGCAGAGTCCCAAAACAGGCGTTTTCAGCCCATTACCGGCATATGGAAGAAACAGCAGTAAGCACAGGGAAATATCTGCTTCTAAATCCAAAACGCAGCTATCTAACAGAACGGTTGTCAATGTGTGCACTCAACTTCCAGAGTTAAACCCGTGTGTGGATTCAGCAGTCTGCAGAGACTTTCTCTGCAGAGTCCCAAAACAGGCGTTTTCAGCCCATTACCGGCATATGGAAGAAACAGCAGTAAGCACAGGGAAATATCTGCTTCTAAATCCAAAACGCAGCTATCTAACAGAACGGTTGTCAATGTGTGCACTCAACTTCCAGAGTTAAACCCGTGTGTGGATTCAGCAGTCTGCAAACACTTTCTCTGCAGAGTCCCAAAACAGGCGTTTTCAGCCCATTACCGGCATATGGAAGAAACAGCAGTAAGCACAGGGAAATATCTGCTTCTAAATCCAAAACGCAGCTATCTAACAGAACGGTTGTCAATGTGTGCACTCAACTTCCAGAGTTAAACCCGTGTGTGGATTCAGCAGTCTGCAAACACTTTCTCTGCAGAGTCCCAAAACAGGCGTTTTCAGCCCATTACCGGCATATGGAAGAAGCAGCAGTAAGCACAGGGAAATATCTGCTTCTAAATCCAAAACGCAGCTATCTAACAGAACGGTTGTCAATGTGTGCACTCAACTTCCAGAGTTAAACCCGTGTGTGGATTCAGCAGTCTGCAAACACTTTCTCTGCAGAGTCCCAAAACAGGCGTTTTCAGCCCATTACCGGCATATGGAAGAAACAGCAGTAAGCACAGGGAAATATCTGCTTCTAAATCCAAAACGCAGCTATCTAACAGAACGGTTGTCAATGTGTGCACTCAACTTCCAGAGTTAAACCCGTGTGTGGATTCAGCAGTCTGCAGAGACTTTCTCTGCAGAGTCCCAAAACAGGCGTTTTCAGCCCATTACCGGCATATGGAAGAAACAGCAGTAAGCACAGGGAAATATCTGCTTCGAAATCCAAAACGCAGCTATCTAACAGAACGGTTGTCAATGTGTGCACTCAACTTCCAGAGTTAAACCCGTGTGTGGATTCAGCAGTCTGCAGAGACTTTCTCTGCAGAGTCCCAAAACAGGCGTTTTCAGCCCATTACCGGCATATGGAAGAAACAGCAGTAAGCACAGGGAAATATCTGCTTCTAAATCCAAAACGCAGCTATCTAACAGAACGGTTGTCAATGTGTGCACTCAACTTCCAGAGTTAAACCCGTGTGTGGATTCAGCAGCCTGCAGAGACTTTCTCTGCAGAGTCCCAAAACAGGCGTTTTCAGCCCATTACCGGCATATGGAAGAAACAGCAGTAAGCACAGGGAAATATCTGCTTCTAAATCCAAAACGCAGCTATCTAACAGAACGGTTGTCAATGTGTGCACTCAACTTCCAGAGTTAAACCCGTGTGTGGATTCAGCAGTCTGCAAACACTTTCTCTGCAGAGTCCCAAAACAGGCGTTTTCAGCCCATTAGCGGCATATGGAAGAAACAGCAGTAAGCACAGGGAAATATCTGCTTCTAAATCCAAAACGCAGCTATCTAACAGAACGGTTGTCAATGTGTGCACTCAACTTCCAGAGTTAAACCCGTGTGTGGATTCAGCAGTCTGCAAACACTTTCTCTGCAGAGTCCCAAAACAGGCGTTTTCAGCCCATTACCGGCATATGGAAGAAACAGCAGTAAGCACAGGGAAATATCTGCTTCTAAATCCAAAACGCAGCTATCTAACAGAACGGTTGTCAATGTGTGCACTCAACTTCCAGAGTTAAACCCGTGTGTGGATTCAGCAGTCTGCAAACACTTTCGCTGCAGAGTCCCAAAACAGGCGTTTTCAGCCCATTACCGACATATGGAAGAAACAGCAGTAAGCACAGGGAAATATCTGCTTCTAAATCCAAAACGCAGCTATCTAACAGAACGGTTGTCAATGTGTGCACTCAACTTCCAGAGTTAAACCCGTGTGTGGATTCAGCAGCCTGCAGAGACTTTCTCTGCAGAGTCCCAAAACAGGCGTTTTCAGCCCATTACCGGCATATGGAAGAAACAGCAGTAAGCACAGGGAAATATCTGCTTCTAAATCCAAAACGCAGCTATCTAACAGAACGGTTGTCAATGTGTGCACTCAACTTCCAGAGTTAAACCCGTGTGTGGATTCAGCAGTCTGCAAACACTTTCTCTGCAGAGTCCCAAAACAGGCGTTTTCAGCCCATTACCGGCATATGGAAGAAACAGCAGTAAGCACAGGGAAATATCTGCTTCTAAATCCAAAACGCAGCTATCTAACAGAACGGTTGTCAATGTGTGCACTCAACTTCCAGAGTTAAACCCGTGTGTGGATTCAGCAGTCTGCAGAGACTTTCTCTGCAGAGTCCCAAAACAGGCGTTTTCAGCCCATTACCGGCATATGGAAGAAACAGCAGTAAGCACAGGGAAATATCTGCTTCTAAATCCAAAACGCAGCTATCTAACAGAACGGTTGTCAATGTGTGCACTCAACTTCCAGAGTTAAACCCGTGTGTGGATTCAGCAGTCTGCAAACACTTTCTCTGCAGAGTCCCAAAACAGGCGTTTTCAGCCCATTACCGGCATATGGAAGAAACAGCAGTAAGCACAGGGAAATATCTGCTTCTAAATCCAAAACGCAGCTATCTAACAGGACGGTTGTCAATGTGTGCACTCAACTTCCAGAGTTAAACCCGTGTGTGGATTCAGCAGTCTGCAAACACTTTCTCTGCAGAGTCCCAAAACAGGCGTTTTCAGCCCTTTACCGGCATATGGAAGAAGCAGCAGTAAGCACAGGGAAATATCTGCTTCTAAATCCAAAACGCAGCTATCTAACAGAATGGTTGTCAATGTGTGCACTCAACTTCCAGAGTTAAACCCGTGTGTGGATTCAGCAGTCTGCAGAGACTTTCTCTGCAGAGTCCCAAAACAGGCGTTTTCAGCCCATTACCGGCATATGGAAGAAACAGCAGTAAGCACAGGGAAATATCTGCTTCTAAATCCAAAACGCAGCTATCTAACAGAACGGTTGTCAATGTGTGCACTCAACTTCCAGAGTTAAACCCGTGTGTGGATTCAGCAGTCTGCAAACACTTTCTCTGCAGAGTCCCAAAACAGGCGTTTTCAGCCCATTACCGGCATATGGAAGAAACAGCAGTAAGCACAGGGAAATATCTGCTTCTAAATCCAAAACGCAGCTATCTAACAGAACGGTTGTCAATGTGTGCACTCAACTTCCAGAGTTAAACCCGTGTGTGGATTCAGCAGTCTGCAGAGACTTTCTCTGCAGAGTCCCAAAACAGGCGTTTTCAGCCCATTACCGGCATATGGAAGAAACAGCAGTAAGCACAGGGAAATATCTGCTTCTAAATCCAAAACGCAGCTATCTAACAGAACGGTTGTCAATGTGTGCACTCAACTTCCAGAGTTAAACCCGTGTGTGGATTCAGCAGTCTGCAAACACTTTCTCTGCAGAGTCCCAAAACAGGCGTTTTCAGCCCATTACCGGCATATGGAAGAAACAGCAGTAAGCACAGGGAAATATCTGCTTCTAAATCCAAAACGCAGCTATCTAACAGAACGGTTGTCAATGTGTGCACTCAACTTCCAGAGTTAAACCCGTGTGTGGATTCAGCAGTCTGCAAACACTTTCTCTGCAGAGTCCCAAAACAGGCGTTTTCAGCCCATTACCGGCATATGGAAGAAACAGCAGTAAGCACAGGGAAATATCTGCTTCTAAATCCAAAACGCAGCTATCTAACAGAACGGTTGTCAATGTGTGCACTCAACTTCCAGAGTTAAACCCGTGTGTGGATTCAGCAGTCTGCAAACACTTTCTCTGCAGAGTCCCAAAACAGGCGTTTTCAGCCCATTACCGGCATATGGAAGAAACAGCAGTAAGCACAGGGAAATATCTGCTTCTAAATCCAAAACGCAGCTATCTAACAGAACGGTTGTCAATGTGTGCACTCAACTTCCAGAGTTAAACCCGTGTGTGGATTCAGCAGTCTGCAAACACTTTCTCTGCAGAGTCCCAAAACAGGCGTTTTCAGCCCATTACCGGCATATGGAAGAAACAGCAGTAAGCACAGGGAAATATCTGCTTCTAAATCCAAAACGCAGCTATCTAACAGAACGGTTGTCAATGTGTGCACTCAACTTCCAGAGTTAAACCCGTGTGTGGATTCAGCAGTCTGCAAACACTTTCTCTGCAGAGTCCCAAAACAGGCGTTTTCAGCCCATTACCGGCATATGGAAGAAGCAGCAGTAAGCACAGGGAAATATCTGCTTCTAAATCCAAAACGCAGCTATCTAACAGAACGGTTGTCAATGTGTGCACTCAAGTTCCAGAGTTAAACCCGTGTGTGGATTCAGCAGTCTGCAGAGACTTTCTCTGCAGAGTCCCAAAACAGGCGTTTTCAGCCCATTACCGGCATATGGAAGAAACAGCAGTAAGCACAGGGAAATATCTGCTTCGAAATCCAAAACGCAGCTATCTAACAGAACGGTTGTCACTGTGTGCACTCAACTTCCAGAGTTAAACCCGTGTGTGGATTCAGCAGTCTGCAGAGACTTTCTCTGCAGAGTCCCAAAACAGGCGTTTTCAGCCCATTACCGGCATATGGAAGAAACAGCAGTAAGCACAGGGAAATATCTGCTTCTAAATCCAAAACGCAGCTATCTAACAGAACGGTTGTCAATGTGTGCACTCAACTTCCAGAGTTAAACCCGTGTGTGGATTCAGCAGTCTGCAGAGACTTTCTCTGCAGAGTCCCAAAACAGGCGTTTTCAGCCCATTACCGGCATATGGAAGAAACAGCAGTAAGCACAGGGAAATATCTGCTTCTAAATCCAAAACGCAGCTATCTAACAGAACGGTTGTCAATGTGTGCACTCAACTTCCAGAGTTAAACCCGTGTGTGGATTCAGCAGTCTGCAAACACTTTCTCTGCAGAGTCCCAAAACAGGCGTTTTCAGCCCATTACCGGCATATGGAAGAAACAGCAGTAAGCACAGGGAAATATCTGCTTCTAAATCCAAAACGCAGCTATCTAACAGAACGGTTGTCAATGTGTGCACTCAACTTCCAGAGTTAAACCCGTGTGTGGATTCAGCAGTCTGCAAACACTTTCTCTGCAGAGTCCCAAAACAGGCGTTTTCAGCCCATTACCGGCATATGGAAGAAACAGCAGTAAGCACAGGGAAATATCTGCTTCTAAATCCAAAACGCAGCTATCTAACAGAACGGTTGTCAATGTGTGCACTCAACTTCCAGAGTTAAACCCGTGTGTGGATTCAGCAGTCTGCAAACACTTTCTCTGCAGAGTCCCAAAACAGGCGTTTTCAGCCCATTACCGGCATATGGAAGAAACAGCAGTAAGCACAGGGAAATATCTGCTTCTAAATCCAAAACGCAGCTATCTAACAGAACGGTTGTCAATGTGTGCACTCAACTTCCAGAGTTAAACCCGTGTGTGGATTCAGCAGTCTGCAAACACTTTCTCTGCAGAGTCCCAAAACAGGCGTTTTCAGCCCATTACCGGCATATGGAAGAAGCAGCAGTAAGCACAGGGAAATATCTGCTTCTAAATCCAAAACGCAGCTATCTAACAGAACGGTTGTCAATGTGTGCACTCAAGTTCCAGAGTTAAACCCGTGTGTGGATTCAGCAGTCTGCAGAGACTTTCTCTGCAGAGTCCCAAAACAGGCGTTTTCAGCCCATTACCGGCATATGGAAGAAACAGCAGTAAGCACAGGGAAATATCTGCTTCGAAATCCAAAACGCAGCTATCTAACAGAACGGTTGTCACTGTGTGCACTCAACTTCCAGAGTTAAACCCGTGTGTGGATTCAGCAGTCTGCAGAGACTTTCTCTGCAGAGTCCCAAAACAGGCGTTTTCAGCCCATTACCGGCATATGGAAGAAACAGCAGTAAGCACAGGGAAATATCTGCTTCTAAATCCAAAACGCAGCTATCTAACAGAACGGTTGTCAATGTGTGCACTCAACTTCCAGAGTTAAACCCGTGTGTGGATTCAGCAGTCTGCAGAGACTTTCTCTGCAGAGTCCCAAAACAGGCGTTTTCAGCCCATTACCGGCATATGGAAGAAACAGCAGTAAGCACAGGGAAATATCTGCTTCTAAATCCAAAACGCAGCTATCTAACAGAACGGTTGTCAATGTGTGCACTCAACTTCCAGAGTTAAACCCGTGTGTGGATTCAGCAGTCTGCAAACACTTTCTCTGCAGAGTCCCAAAACAGGCGTTTTCAGCCCATTACCGGCATATGGAAGAAACAGCAGTAAGCACAGGGAAATATCTGCTTCTAAATCCAAAACGCAGCTATCTAACAGAACGGTTGTCAATGTGTGCACTCAACTTCCAGAGTTAAACCCGTGTGTGGATTCAGCAGTCTGCAAACACTTTCTCTGCAGAGTCCCAAAACAGGCGTTTTCAGCCCATTACCGGCATATGGAAGAAGCAGCAGTAAGCACAGGGAAATATCTGCTTCTAAATCCAAAACGCAGCTATCTAACAGAACGGTTGTCAATGTGTGCACTCAACTTCCAGAGTTAAACCCGTGTGTGGATTCAGCAGTCTGCAGAGACTTTCTCTGCAGAGTCCCAAAACAGGCGTTTTCAGCCCATTACCGGCATATGGAAGAAACAGCAGTAAGCACAGGGAAATATCTGCTTCGAAATCCAAAACGCAGCTATCTAACAGAACGGTTGTCAATGTGTGCACTCAACTTCCAGAGTTAAACCCGTGTGTGGATTCAGCAGTCTGCAGAGACTTTCTCTGCAGAGTCCCAAAACAGGCGTTTTCAGCCCATTACCGGCATATGGAAGAAACAGCAGTAAGCACAGGGAAATATCTGCTTCTAAATCCAAAACGCAGCTATCTAACAGAACGGTTGTCAATGTGTGCACTCAACTTCCAGAGTTAAACCCGTGTGTGGATTCAGCAGCCTGCAGAGACTTTCTCTGCAGAGTCCCAAAACAGGCGTTTTCAGCCCATTACCGGCATATGGAAGAAACAGCAGTAAGCACAGGGAAATATCTGCTTCTAAATCCAAAACGCAGCTATCTAACAGAACGGTTGTCAATGTGTGCACTCAACTTCCAGAGTTAAACCCGTGTGTGGATTCAGCAGTCTGCAAACACTTTCTCTGCAGAGTCCCAAAACAGGCGTTTTCAGCCCATTAGCGGCATATGGAAGAAACAGCAGTAAGCACAGGGAAATATCTGCTTCTAAATCCAAAACGCAGCTATCTAACAGAACGGTTGTCAATGTGTGCACTCAACTTCCAGAGTTAAACCCGTGTGTGGATTCAGCAGTCTGCAAACACTTTCTCTGCAGAGTCCCAAAACAGGCGTTTTCAGCCCATTACCGGCATATGGAAGAAACAGCAGTAAGCACAGGGAAATATCTGCTTCTAAATCCAAAACGCAGCTATCTAACAGAACGGTTGTCAATGTGTGCACTCAACTTCCAGAGTTAAACCCGTGTGTGGATTCAGCAGTCTGCAAACACTTTCGCTGCAGAGTCCCAAAACAGGCGTTTTCAGCCCATTACCGACATATGGAAGAAACAGCAGTAAGCACAGGGAAATATCTGCTTCTAAATCCAAAACGCAGCTATCTAACAGAACGGTTGTCAATGTGTGCACTCAACTTCCAGAGTTAAACCCGTGTGTGGATTCAGCAGCCTGCAGAGACTTTCTCTGCAGAGTCCCAAAACAGGCGTTTTCAGCCCATTACCGGCATATGGAAGAAACAGCAGTAAGCACAGGGAAATATCTGCTTCTAAATCCAAAACGCAGCTATCTAACAGAACGGTTGTCAATGTGTGCACTCAACTTCCAGAGTTAAACCCGTGTGTGGATTCAGCAGTCTGCAAACACTTTCTCTGCAGAGTCCCAAAACAGGCGTTTTCAGCCCATTACCGGCATATGGAAGAAACAGCAGTAAGCACAGGGAAATATCTGCTTCTAAATCCAAAACGCAGCTATCTAACAGAACGGTTGTCAATGTGTGCACTCAACTTCCAGAGTTAAACCCGTGTGTGGATTCAGCAGCCTGCAGAGACTTTCTCTGCAGAGTCCCAAAACAGGCGTTTTCAGCCCATTACCGGCATATGGAAGAAACAGCAGTAAGCACAGGGAAATATCTGCTTCTAAATCCAAAACGCAGCTATCTAACAGAACGGTTGTCAATGTGTGCACTCAACTTCCAGAGTTAAACCCGTGTGTGGATTCAGCAGTCTGCAAACACTTTCTCTGCAGAGTCCCAAAACAGGCGTTTTCAGCCCATTACCGGCATATGGAAGAAACAACAGTAAGCACAGGGAAATATCTGCTTCTAAATCCAAAACGCAGCTATCTAACAGGACGGTTGTCAATGTGTTCACTCAGCTTCCAGAGTTAAACCCGTGTGTGGATTCAGCAGTCTGCAAACACTTTCTCTGCAGAGTCCCAAAACAGGCGTTTTCAGCCCATTACCGGCATATGGAAGAAGCAGCAGTAAGCACAGGGAAATATCTGCTTCTAAATCCAAAACGCAGCTATCTAACAGAATGGTTGTCAATGTGTGCACTCAACTTCCAGAGTTAAACCCGTGTGTGGATTCAGCAGTCTGCAGAGACTTTCTCTGCAGAGTCACAAAACAGGCGTTTTCAGCCCATTACCGGCATATGGAAGAAACAGCAGTAAGCACAGGGAAATATCTGCTTCTAAATCCAAAACGCAGCTATCTAACAGAACGGTTGTCTATGTGTGCACTCAACTTCCAGAATTAAACCCGTGTGTGGATTCAGCAGTCTGCAAACACTTTCTCTGCAGAGTCCAAAACAGGCGTTTTCAGCCCATTACCGGCATATGGAAGACACAGCAGTAAGCACAGGGAAATATCTGCTTCTAAATCCAAAACGCAGCTATCTAACAGAACGGTTGTCAATGTGTGCACTCAACTTCCAGAGTTAAACCCGTGTGTGGATTCAGCAGTCTGCAAACACTTTCTCTGCCGAGTCCCAAAACAGGCGTTTTCAGCCCATTACCGGCATATGGAAGAAGCAGCAGTAAGCACAGGGAAATATCTGCTTCTAAATCCAAAACGCAGCTATCTAACAGAACGGTTGTCAATGTGTGCACTCAATTTCCAGAGTTAAACCCGTGTGTGGATTCAGCAGTCTGCAGAGACTTTCTCTGCAGAGTCCCAAAACAGGCGTTTTCAGCCCATTACCGGCATATGGAAGAAACAGCAGTAAGCACAGGGAAATATCTGCTTCTAAATCCAAAACGCAGCTATCTAACAGAACGGTTGTCAATGTGTGCACTCAACTTCCAGAGTTAAACCCGTGTGTGGATTCAGCAGTCTGCAAACACTTTCGCTGCAGAGTCCCAAAACAGGCGTTTTCAGCCCATTACCGACATATGGAAGAAACAGCAGTAAGCACAGGGAAATATCTGCTTCTAAATCCAAAACGTAGCTATCTAACAGAACGGTTGTCAATGTGTGCACTCAACTTCCAGAGTTAAACCCGTGTGTGGATTCAGCAGCCTGCAGAGACTTTCTCTGCAGAGTCCCAAAACAGGCGTTTTCAGCCCATTACCGGCATATGGAAGAAACAGCAGTAAGCACAGGGAAATATCTGCTTCTAAATCCAAAACGCAGCTATCTAACAGAACGGTTGTCAATGTGTGCACTCAACTTCCAGAGTTAAACCCGTGTGTGGATTCAGCAGTCTGCAAACACTTTTTCTGCAGAGTCCCAAAACAGGCGTTTTCAGCCCATTACCGGCATATGGAAGAAACAGCAGTAAGCACAGGGAAATATCTGCTTCTAAATCCAAAACGCAGCTATCTAACAGAACGGTTGTCAATGTGTGCACTCAACTTCCAGAGTTAAACCCGTGTGTGGATTCAGCAGCCTGCAGAGACTTTCTCTGCAGAGTCCCAAAACAGGCGTTTTCAGCCCATTACCGGCATATGGAAGAAACAGCAGTAAGCACAGGGAAATATCTGCTTCTAAATCCAAAACGCAGCTATCTAACAGAACGGTTGTCAATGTGTGCACTCAACTTCCAGAGTTAAACCCGTGTGTGGATTCAGCAGTCTGCAAACACTTTCTCTGCAGAGTCCCAAAACAGGCGTTTTCAGCCCATTACCGGCATATGGAAGAAACAGCAGTAAGCACAGGGAAATATCTGCTTCTAAATCCAAAACGCAGCTATCTAACAGGACGGTTGTCAATGTGTGCACTCAACTTCCAGAGTTAAACCCGTGTGTGGATTCAGCAGTCTGCAAACACTTTCTCTGCAGAGTCCCAAAACAGGCGTTTTCAGCCCATTACCGGCATATGGAAGAAGCAGCAGTAAGCACAGGGAAATATCTGCTTCTAAATCCAAAACGCAGCTATCTAACAGAATGGTTGTCAATGTGTGCACTCAACTTCCAGAGTTAAACCCGTGTGTGGATTCAGCAGTCTGCAGAGACTTTCTCTGCAGAGTCACAAAACAGGCGTTTTCAGCCCATTACCGGCATATGGAAGAAACAGCAGTAAGCACAGGGAAATATCTGCTTCTAAATCCAAAACGCAGCTATCTAACAGAACGGTTGTCAATGTGTGCACTCAACTTCCAGAGTTAAACCCGTGTGTGGATTCAGCAGTCTGCAAACACTTTCTCTGCAGAGTCCAAAACAGGCGTTTTCAGCCCATTACCGGCATATGGAAGACACAGCAGTAAGCACAGGGAAATATCTGCTTCTAAATCCAAAACGCAGCTATCTAACAGAACGGTTGTCAATGTGTGCACTCAACTTCCAGAGTTAAACCCGTGTGTGGATTCAGCAGTCTGCAAACACTTTCTCTGCCGAGTCCCAAAACAGGCGTTTTCAGCCCATTACCGGCATATGGAAGAAGCAGCAGTAAGCACAGGGAAATATCTGCTTCTAAATCCAAAACGCAGCTATCTAACAGAACGGTTGTCAATGTGTGCACTCAATTTCCAGAGTTAAACCCGTGTGTGGATTCAGCAGTCTGCAGAGACTTTCTCTGCAGAGTCCCAAAACAGGCGTTTTCAGCCCATTACCGGCATATGGAAGAAACAGCAGTAAGCACAGGGAAATATCTGCTTCTAAATCCAAAACGCAGCTATCTAACAGAACGGTTGTCAATGTGTGCACTCAACTTCCAGAGTTAAACCCGTGTGTGGATTCAGCAGTCTGCAGAGACTTTCTCTGCAGAGTCCCAAAACAGGCGTTTTCAGCCCATTACCGGCATATGGAAGAAACAGCAGTAAGCACAGGGAAATATCTGCTTCTAAATCCAAAACGCAGCTATCTAACAGAACGGTTGTCAATGTGTGCACTGAACTTCCAGAGTTAAAGCCGTGTGTGGATTCAGCAGTCTGCAGAGACTTTCTCTGCAGAGTCCCAAAACAGGCGTTTTCAGCCCATTACCGGCATATGGAAGAAACAGCAGTAAGCACAGGGAAATATCTGCTTCTAAATCCAAAACGCAGCTATCTAACAGAACGGTTGTCAATGTGTGCACTCAACTTCCAGAGTTAAACCCGTGTGTGGATTCAGCAGTCTGCAAACACTTTCTCTGCAGAGTCCCAAAACAGGCGTTTTCAGCCTATTACCGGCATATGGAAGAAGCAGCAGTAAGCACAGGGAAATATCTGCTTCTAAATCCAAAACGCAGCTATCTAACAGAACGGTTGTCAATGTGTGCACTCAACTTCCAGAGTTAAACCCGTGTGTGGATTCAGCAGTCTGCAGAGACTTTCTCTGCAGAGTCCCAAAACAGGCGTTTTCAGCCCATTACCGGCATATGGAAGAAACAGCAGTAAGCACAGGGAAATATCTGCTTCTAAATCCAAAACGCAGGTATCTAACAGAACGGTTGTCAATGTGTGCACTCAACTTCCAGAGTTAAACCCGTGTGTGGATTCAGCAGTCTGCAGAGACTTTCTCTGCAGAGTCCCAAAACAGGCGTTTTCAGCCCATTACCGGCATATGGAAGAAACAGCAGTAAGCACAGGGAAATATCTGCTTCTAAATCCAAAACCCAACTATCTAGCAGAACGGTTGTCAATGTGTGCACTCAACTTCCAGAGTTAAACCCGTGTGTGGATTCAGCAGTCTGCAAACACTTTCTCTGCAGAGTCCCAAAACAGGCGTTTTCAGCCCATTACCGGCATATGGAAGAAACAGCAGTAAGCACAGGGAAATATCTGCTTCTAAATCCAAAACGCAGCTATCTAACAGAACGGTTGTCAATGTGTGCACTCAACTTCCAGAGTTAAACCCGTGTGTGGATTCAGCAGCCTGCAGAGACTTTCTCTGCAGAGTCCCAAAACAGGCGTTTTCAGCCCATTACCGGCATATGGAAGAAACAGCAGTAAGCACAGGGAAATATCTGCTTCTAAATCCAAAACGCAGCTATCTAACAGAACGGTTGTCAATGTGTGCACTCAACTTCCAGAGTTAAACCCGTGTGTGGATTCAGCAGTCTGCAGAGACTTTCTCTGCAGAGTCCCAAAACAGGCGTTTTCAGCCCATTACCGGCATATGGAAGAAACAGCAGTAAGCACAGGGAAATATCTGCTTCTAAATCCAAAACGCAGCTATCTAACAGAACGGTTGTCAATGTGTGCACTCAACTTCCAGAGTTAAACCCGTGTGTGGATTCAGCAGTCTGCAAACACTTTCTCTGCAGAGTCCCAAAACAGGCGTTTTCAGCCCATTACCGGCATATGGAAGAAACAGCAGTAAGCACAGGGAAATATCTGCTTCTAAATCCAAAACGCAGCTATCTAACAGAACGGTTGTCAATGTGTGCACTCAACTTCCAGAGTTAAACCCGTGTGTGGATTCAGCAGTCTGCAAACACTTTCTCTGCAGAGTCCCAAAACAGGCGTTTTCAGCCCATTACCGGCATATGGAAGAAGCAGCAGTAAGCACTGGGAAATATCTGCTTCTAAATCCAAAACGCAGCTATCTAACAGAACGGTTGTCAATGTGTGCACTCAACTTCCAGAGTTAAACCCGTGTGTGGATTCAGCAGTCTGCAGAGACTTTCTCTGCAGAGTCCCAAAACAGGCGTTTTCAGCCCATTACCGGCATATGGAAGAAACAGCAGTAAGCACAGGGAAATATCTGCTTCTAAATCCAAAACGCAGCTATCTAACAGAACGGTTGTCAATGTGTGCACTCAACTTCCAGAGTTAAACCCGTGTGTGGATTCAGCAGTCTGCAAACACTTTCTCTGCAGAGTCCCAAAACAGGCGTTTTCAGCCCATTACCGGCATATGGAAGACACAGCAGTAAGCACAGGGAAATATCTGCTTCTAAATCCAAAACGCAGCTATCTAACAGAACGGTTGTCAATGTGTGCACTCAACTTCCAGAGTTAAACCGGTGTGTGGATTCAGCAGCCTGCAGAGACTTTCTCTGCAGAGTCCCAAAACAGGCGTTTTCAGCCCATTACCGGCATATGGAAGAAACAGCAGTAAGCACAGGGAAATATCTGCTTCTAAATCCAAAACGCAGCTATCTAACAGAACGGTTGTCAATGTGTGCACTCAACTTCCAGAGTTAAACCCGTGTGTGGATTCAGCAGTCTGCAAACACTTTCTCTGCAGAGTCCCAAAACAGGCGTTTTCAGCCCATTACCGGCATATGGAAGAAACAGCAGTAAGCACAGGGAAATATCTGCTTCTAAATCCAAAACGCAGCTATCTAACAGAACGGTTGTCAATGTGTGCACTCAACTTCCAGAGTTAAACCCGTGTGTGGATTCAGCAGTCTGCAGAGACTTTCTCTGCAGAGTCCCAAAACAGGCGTTTTCAGCCCATTACCGGCATATGGAAGAAACAGCAGTAAGCACAGGGAAATATCTGCTTCTAAATCCAAAACGCAGCTATCTAACAGAACGGTTGTCAATGTGTGCACTCAACTTCCAGAGTTAAACCCGTGTGTGGATTCAGCAGTCTGCAAACACTTTCTCTGCAGAGTCCCAAAACAGGCGTTTTCAGCCCATTACCGGCATATGGAAGAAACAGCAGTAAGCACAGGGAAATATCTGCTTCTAAATCCAAAACGCAGCTATCTAACAGAACGGTTGTCAATGTGTGCACTCAACTTCCAGAGTTAAACCCGTGTGTGGATTCAGCAGTCTGCAAACACTTTCTCTGCAGAGTCCCAAAACAGGCGTTTTCAGCCCATTACCGGCATATGGAAGAAACAGCAGTAAGCACAGGGAAATATCTGCTTCTAAATCCAAAACGCAGCTATCTAACAGAACGGTTGTCAATGTGTGCACTCAACTTCCAGAGTTAAACCCGTGTGTGGATTCAGCAGTCTGCAAACACTTTCTCTGCAGAGTCCCAAAACAGGCGTTTTCAGCCCATTACCGGCATATGGAAGAAACAGCAGTAAGCACAGGGAAATATCTGCTTCTAAATCCAAAACCCAGCTATCTAGCAGAACGGTTGTCAATGTGTGCACTCAACTTCCAGAGTTAAACCCGTGTGTGGATTCAGCAGTCTGCAAACACTTTCTCTGCAGAGTCCCAAAACAGGCGTTTTCAGCCCATTACCGGCATATGGAAGAAACAGCAGTAAGCACAGGGAAATATCTGCTTCTAAATCCAAAACGCAGCTATCTAACAGAACGGTTGTCAATGTGTGCACTCAACTTCCAGAGTTAAACCCGTGTGTGGATTCAGCAGTCTGCAAACACTTTCTCTGCAGAGTCCCAAAACAGGCGTTTTCAGCCCATTACCGGCATATGGAAGAAACAGCAGTAAGCACAGGGAAATATCTGCTTCTAAATCCAAAACGCAGCTATCTAACAGAACGGTTGTCAATGTGTGCACTCAACTTCCAGAGTTAAACGCGTGTGTGGATTCAGCAGTCTGCAGAGACTTTCTCTGCAGAGTCCCAAAACAGGCGTTTTCAGCCCATTACCGGCATATGGAAGAAACAGCAGTAAGCACAGGGAAATATCTGCTTCTAAATCCAAAACGCAGCTATCTAACAGAACGGTTGTCAATGTGTGCACTCAACTTCCAGAGTTAAACCCGTGTGTGGATTCAGCAGTCTGCAGAGACTTTCTCTGCAGAGTCCCAAAACAGGCGTTTTCAGCCCATTACCGGCATATGGAAGAAACAGCAGTAAGCACAGGGAAATATCTGCTTCTAAATCCAAAACGCAGCTATCTAACAGAACGGTTGTCAATGTGTGCACTCAACTTCCAGAGTTAAACCCGTGTGTGGATTCAGCAGTCTGCAGAGACTTTCTCTGCAGAGTCCCAAAACAGGCGTTTTCAGCCCATTACCGGCATATGGAAGAAACAGCAGTAAGCACAGGGAAATATCTGCTTCTAAATCCAAAACGCAGCTATCTAACAGAACGGTTGTCAATGTGTGCACTCAACTTCCAGAGTTAAACCCGTGTGTGGATTCAGCAGTCTGCAAACACTTTCTCTGCAGAGTCCCAAAACAGGCGTTTTCAGCCCATTACCGGCATATGGAAGAAACAGCAGTAAGCACAGGGAAATATCTGCTTCTAAATCCAAAACGCAGCTATCTAACAGAACGGTTGTCAATGTGTGCACTCAACTTCCAGAGTTAAACCCCTGTGTGGATTCAGCAGTCTGCAAACACTTTCTCTGCAGAGTCCCAAAACAGGCGTTTTCAGCCCATTACCGGCATATGGAAGAAGCAGCAGTAAGCACAGGGAAATATCTGCTTCTAAATCCAAAACGCAGCTATCTAACAGAACGGTTGTCAATGTGTGCACTCAACTTCCAGAGTTAAACCCGTGTGTGGATTCAGCAGTCTGCAGAGACTTTCTCTGCAGAGTCCCAAAACAGGCGTTTTCAGCCCATTACCGGCATATGGAAGAAACAGCAGTAAGCACAGGGAAATATCTGCTTCTAAATCCAAAACGCAGCTATCTAACAGAACGGTTGTCAATGTGTGCACTCAACTTCCAGAGATAAACCCGTGTGTGGATTCAGCAGTCTGCAAACAATTTCTCTGCAGAGTCCCAAAACAGGCGTTTTCAGCCCATTACCGGCATATGGAAGAAACAGCAGTAAGCACAGGGAAATATCTGCTTCTAAATCCAAAACGCAGCTATCTAACAGAACGGTTGTCAATGTGTGCACTCAACTTCCAGAGTTAAACCCGTGTGTGGATTCAGCAGTCTGCAAACACTTTCTCTGCAGAGTCCCAAAACAGGCGTTTTCAGCCCATTACCGGCATATGGAAGAAACAGCAGTAAGAACAGGGAAATATCTGCTTCTAAATCCAAAACACAGCTATCTAACAGAACGGTTGTCAATGTGTGCACTCAACTTCCAGAGTTAAACCCGTGTGTGGATTCAGCAGCCTGCAGAGACTTTCTCTGCAGAGTCCCAAAACAGGCGTTTTCAGCCCATTACCGGCATATGGAAGAAACAGCAGTAAGCACAGGGAAATATCTGCTTCTAAATCCAAAACGCAGCTATCTAACAGAACGGTTGTCAATGTGTGCACTCAACTTCCAGAGTTAAACCCGTGTGTGGATTCAGCAGTCTGCAGAGACTTTCTCTGCAGAGTCCCAAAACAGGCGTTTTCAGCCCATTACCGGCATATGGAAGAAACAGCAGTAAGCACAGGGAAATATCTGCTTCTAAATCCAAAACGCAGCTATCTAACAGAACGGTTGTCAATGTGTGCACTCAACTTCCAGAGTTAAACCCGTGTGTGGATTCAGCAGTCTGCAAACACTTTCTCTGCAGAGTCCCAAAACAGGCGTTTTCAGCCCATTACCGGCATATGGAAGAAACAGCAGTAAGCACAGGGAAATATCTGCTTCTAAATCCAAAACGCAGCTATCTAACAGAACGGTTGTCAATGTGTGCACTCAACTTCCAGAGTTAAACCCGTGTGTGGATTCAGCAGTCTGCAAACACTTTCTCTGCAGAGTCCCAAAACAGGCGTTTTCAGCCCATTACCGGCATATGGAAGAAACAGCAGTAAGCACAGGGAAATATCTGCTTCTAAATCCAAAACGCAGCTATCTAACAGAACGGTTGTCAATGTGTGCACTCAACTTCCAGAGTTAAACCCGTGTGTGGATTCAGCAGTCTGCAGAGACTTTCTCTGCAGAGTCCCAAAACAGGCGTTTTCAGCCCATTACCGGCATATGGAAGAAACAGCAGTAAGCACAGGGAAATATCTGCTTCTAAATCCAAAACGCAGCTATCTAACAGAACGGTTGTCAATGTGTGCACTCAACTTCCAGAGTTAAACCCGTGTGTGGATTCAGCAGTCTGCAAACACTTTCTCTGCAGAGTCCCAAAACAGGCGTTTTCAGCCCATTACCGGCATATGGAAGAAACAGCAGTAAGCACAGGGAAATATCTGCTTCTAAATCCAAAACGCAGCTATCTAACAGAACGGTTGTCAATGTGTGCACTCAACTTCCAGAGTTAAACCCGTGTGTGGATTCAGCAGTCTGCAGAGACTTTCTCTGCAGAGTCCCAAAACAGGCGTTTTCAGCCCATTACCGGCATATGGAAGAAACAGCAGTAAGCACAGGGAAATATCTGCTTCTAAATCCAAAACGCAGCTATCTAACAGAACGGTTGTCAATGTGTGCACTCAACTTCCAGAGTTAAACCCGTGTGTGGATTCAGCAGTCTGCAAACACTTTCTCTGCAGAGTCCCAAAACAGGCGTTTTCAGCCCATTACCGGCATATGGAAGAAGCAGCAGTAAGCACAGGGAAATATCTGCTTCTAAATCCAAAACGCAGCTATCTAACAGAACGGTTGTCAATGTGTGCACTCAACTTCCAGAGTTAAACCCGTGTGTGGATTCAGCAGTCTGCAAACACTTTCGCTGCAGAGTCCCAAAACAGGCGTTTTCAGCCCTTTACCGACATATGGAAGAAACAGCAGTAAGCACAGGGAAATATCTGCTTCTAAATCCAAAACGCAGCTATCTAACAGAACGGTTGTCAATGTGTGCACTCAACTTCCAGAGTTAAACCGGTGTGTGGATTCAGCAGCCTGCAGAGACTTTCTCTGCAGAGTCCCAAAACAGGCGTTTTCAGCCCATTACCGGCATATGGAAGAAACAGCAGTAAGCACAGGGAAATATCTGCTTCTAAATCCAAAACGCAGCTATCTAACAGAACGGTTGTCAATGTGTGCACTCAACTTCCAGAGTTAAACCCGTGTGTGGATTCAGCAGTCTGCAAACACTTTCTCTGCAGAGTCCCAAAACAGGCGTTTTCAGCCCATTACCGGCATATGGAAGAAACAGCAGTAAGCACAGGGAAATATCTGCTTCTAAATCCAAAACGCAGCTATCTAACAGAACGGTTGTCAATGTGTGCACTCAACTTCCAGAGTTAAACCCGTGTGTGGATTCAGCAGCCTGCAGAGACTTTCTCTGCAGAGTCCCAAAACAGGCGTTTTCAGCCCATTACCGGCATATGGAAGAAACAGCAGTAAGCACAGGGAAATATCTGCTTCTAAATCCATAACGCAGCAATCTAACAGAACGGTTGTCAATGTGTGCACTCAACTTCCAGAGTTAAACCCGTGTGTGGATTCAGCAGTCTGCAAACACTTTCTCTGCAGAGTCCCAAAACAGGCGTTTTCAGCCCATTACCGGCATATGGAAGAAACAGCAGTAAGCACAGGGAAATATCTGCTTCTAAATCCAAAACGCAGCTATCTAACAGAACGGTTGTCAATGTGTGCACTCAACTTCCAGAGTTAAACCCGTGTGTGGATTCAGCAGTCTGCAAACACTTTCTCTGCAGAGTCCCAAAACTGGCGTTTTCAGCCCATTACCGGCATATGGAAGAAACAGCAGTAAGCACAGGGAAATATCTGCTTCTAAATCCAAAACGCAGCTATCTAACAGAACGGTTGTCAATGTGTGCACTCAACTTCCAGAGTTAAACCCGTGTGTGGATTCAGCAGCCTGCAGAGACTTTCTCTGCAGAGTCCCAAAACAGGCGTTTTCAGCCCATTACCGGCATATGGAAGAAACAGCAGTAAGCACAGGGAAATATCTGCTTCTAAATCCATAACGCAGCAATCTAACAGAACGGTTGTCAATGTGTGCACTCAACTTCCAGAGTTAAACCCGTGTGTGGATTCAGCAGTCTGCAGAGACTTTCTCTGCAGAGTCCCAAAACAGGCGTTTTCAGCCCATTACCGGCATATGGAAGAAACAGCAGTAAGCACAGGGAAATATCTGCTTCTAAATCCAAAACGCAGCTATCTAACAGAACGGTTGTCAATGTGTGCACTCAACTTCCAGAGTTAAACCCGTGTGTGGATTCAGCAGTCTGCAAACACTTTCTCTGCAGAGTCCCAAAACAGGCGTTTTCAGCCCATTACCGGCATATGGAAGAAGCAGCAGTAAGCACAGGGAAATATCTGCTTCTAAATCCAAAACGCAGCTATCTAACAGAACGGTTGTCAATGTGTGCACTCAACTTCCAGAGTTAAACCCGTGTGTGGATTCAGCAGTCTGCAAACACTTTCGCTGCAGAGTCCCAAAACAGGCGTTTTCAGCCCATTACCGACATATGGAAGAAACAGCAGTAAGCACAGGGAAATATCTGCTTCTAAATCCAAAACGCAGCTATCTAACAGAACGGTTGTCAATGTGTGCACTCAACTTCCAGAGTTAAACCGGTGTGTGGATTCAGCAGCCTGCAGAGACTTTCTCTGCAGAGTCCCAAAACAGGCGTTTTCAGCCCATTACCGGCATATGGAAGAAACAGCAGTAAGCACAGGGAAATATCTGCTTCTAAATCCAAAACGCAGCTATCTAACAGAACGGTTGTCAATGTGTGCACTCAACTTCCAGAGTTAAACCCGTGTGTGGATTCAGCAGTCTGCAAACACTTTCTCTGCAGAGTCCCAAAACAGGCGTTTTCAGCCCATTACCGGCATATGGAAGAAACAGCAGTAAGCACAGGGAAATATCTGCTTCTAAATCCAAAACGCAGCTATCTAACAGAACGGTTGTCAATGTGTGCACTCAACTTCCAGAGTTAAACCCGTGTGTGGATTCAGCAGCCTGCAGAGACTTTCTCTGCAGAGTCCCAAAACAGGCGTTTTCAGCCCATTACCGGCATATGGAAGAAACAGCAGTAAGCACAGGGAAATATCTGCTTCTAAATCCATAACGCAGCAATCTAACAGAACGGTTGTCAATGTGTGCACTCAACTTCCAGAGTTAAACCCGTGTGTGGATTCAGCAGTCTGCAAACACTTTCTCTGCAGAGTCCCAAAACAGGCGTTTTCAGCCCATTACCGGCATATGGAAGAAACAGCAGTAAGCACAGGGAAATATCTGCTTCTAAATCCAAAACGCAGCTATCTAACAGAACGGTTGTCAATGTGTGCACTCAACTTCCAGAGTTAAACCCGTGTGTGGATTCAGCAGTCTGCAAACACTTTCTCTGCAGAGTCCCAAAACTGGCGTTTTCAGCCCATTACCGGCATATGGAAGAAACAGCAGTAAGCACAGGGAAATATCTGCTTCTAAATCCAAAACGCAGCTATCTAACAGAACGGTTGTCAATGTGTGCACTCAACTTCCAGAGTTAAACCCGTGTGTGGATTCAGCAGTCTGCAAACACTTTCTCTGCAGAGTCCCAAAACAGGCGTTTTCAGCCCATTACCGGCATATGGAAGAAACAGCAGTAAGCACAGGGAAATATCTGCTTCTAAATCCAAAACGCAGCTATCTAACAGAACGGTTGTCAATGTGTGCACTCAACTTCCAGAGTTAAACCCGTGTGTGGATTCAGCAGTCTGCAAACACTTTCTCTGCAGAGTCCCAAAACTGGCGTTTTCAGCCCATTACCGGCATATGGAAGAAGCAGCAGTAAGCACAGGGAAATATCTGCTTCTAAATCCAAAACGCAGCTATCTAACAGAACGGTTGTCAATGTGTGCACTCAACTTCCAGAGTTAAACCGGTGTGTGGATTCAGCAGTCTGCAAACACTTTCTCTGCAGAGTCCCAAAACAGGCGTTTTCAGCCCATTACCGGCATATGGAAGAAGCAGCAGTAAGCACAGGGAAATATCTGCTTCTAAATCCAAAACGCAGCTATCTAACAGAATGGTTGTCAATGTGTGCACTCAACTTCCAGAGGTAAACCCGTGTGTGGATTCAGCAGTCTGCAAACACTTTCTCTGCAGAGTCACAAAACAGGCGTTTTCAGCCCATTACCGGCATATGGAAGAAACAGCAGTAAGCACAGGGAAATATCTGCTTCTAAATCCAAAACGCAGCTATCTAACAGAACGGTTGTCAATGTGTGCACTCAACTTCCAGAGTTAAACCCGTGTGTGGATTCAGCAGCCTGCAGAGACTTTCTCTGCAGAGTCCCAAAACAGGCGTTTTCAGCCCATTACCGGCATATGGAAGAAACAGCAGTAAGCACAGGGAAATATCTGCTTCTAAATCCAAAACCCAGCTATCTAACAGAACGGTTGTCAATGTGTGCACTCAACTTCCAGAGTTAAACCCGTGTGTGGATTCAGCAGTCTGCAAACACTTTCTCTGCAGAGTCCCAAAACAGGCGTTTTCAGCCCATTACCGGCATATGGAAGAAACAGCAGTAAGCACAGGGAAATATCTGCTTCTAAATCCAAAACGCAGCTATCTAACAGAACGGTTGTCAATGTGTGCACTCAACTTCCAGAGTTAAACCCGTGTGTGGATTCAGCAGCCTGCAGAGACTTTCTCTGCAGAGTCCCAAAACAGGCGTTTTCAGCCCTTTACCGGCATATGGAAGAAACAGCAGTAAGCACAGGGAAATATCTGCTTCTAAATCCAAAACGCAGCTATCTAACAGAACGGTTGTCAATGTGTGCACTCAACTTCCAGAGTTAAACCCGTGTGTGGATTCAGCAGTCTGCAGAGACTTTCTCTGCAGAGTCCCAAAACAGGCGTTTTCAGCCCATTACCGGCATATGGAAGAAACAGCAGTAAGCACAGGGAAATATCTGCTTCTAAATCCAAAACGCAGCTATCTAACAGAACGGTTGTCAATGTGTGCACTCAACTTCCAGAGTTAAACCCGTGTGTGGATTCAGCAGTCTGCAAACACTTTCTCTGCAGAGTCCCAAAACAGGCGTTTTCAGCCCATTACCGGCATATGGAAGAAACAGCAGTAAGCACAGGGAAATATCTGCTTCTAAATCCAAAACGCAGCTATCTAACAGAACGGTTGTCAATGTGTGCACTCAACTTCCAGAGTTAAACCCGTGTGTGGATTCAGCAGTCTGCAAACACTTTCTCTGCAGAGTCCCAAAACAGGCGTTTTCAGCCCATTACCGGCATATGGAAGAAACAGCAGTAAGCACAGGGAAATATCTGCTTCTAAATCCAAAACGCAGCTATCTAACAGAACGGTTGTCAATGTGTGCACTCAACTTCCAGAGTTAAACCCGTGTGTGGATTCAGCAGTCTGCAGAGACTTTCTCTGCAGAGTCCCAAAACAGGCGTTTTCAGCCCATTACCGGCATATGGAAGAAACAGCAGTAAGCACAGGGAAATATCTGCTTCTAAATCCAAAACGCAGCTATCTAACAGAACGGTTGTCAATGTGTGCACTCAACTTCCAGAGTTAAACCCGTGTGTGGATTCAGCAGTCTGCAAACACTTTCTCTGCAGAGTCCCAAAACAGGCGTTTTCAGCCCATTACCGGCATATGGAAGAAACAGCAGTAAGCACAGGGAAATATCTGCTTCTAAATCGAAAACGCAGCTATCTAACAGAACGGTTGTCAATGTGTGCACTCAACTTCCAGAGTTAAACCAGTGTGTGGATTCAGCAGTCTGCAGAGACTTTCTCTGCAGAGTCCCAAAACAGGCGTTTTCAGCCCATTACCGGCATATGGAAGAAACAGCAGTAAGCACAGGGAAATATCTGCTTCTAAATCCAAAACGCAGCTATCTAACAGAACGGTTGTCAATGTGTGCACTCAACTTCCAGAGTTAAACCCGTGTGTGGATTCAGCAGTCTGCAAACACTTTCTCTGCAGAGTCCCAAAACAGGCGTTTTCAGCCCATTACCGGCATATGGAAGAAGCAGCAGTAAGCACAGGGAAATATCTGCTTCTAAATCCAAAACGCAGCTATCTAACAGAACGGTTGTCAATGTGTGCACTCAACTTCCAGAGTTAAACCCGTGTGTGGATTCAGCAGTCTGCAAACACTTTCGCTGCAGAGTCCCAAAACAGGCGTTTTCAGCCCATTACCGACATATGGAAGAAACAGCAGTAAGCACAGGGAAATATCTGCTTCTAAATCCAAAACGCAGCTATCTAACAGAACGGTTGTCAATGTGTGCACTCAACTTCCAGAGTTAAACCGGTGTGTGGATTCAGCAGCCTGCAGAGACTTTCTCTGCAGAGTCCCAAAACAGGCGTTTTCAGCCCATTACCGGCATATGGAAGAAACAGCAGTAAGCACAGGGAAATATCTGCTTCTAAATCCAAAACGCAGCTATCTAACAGAACGGTTGTCAATGTGTGCACTCAACTTCCAGAGTTAAACCCGTGTGTGGATTCAGCAGTCTGCAAACACTTTCTCTGCAGAGTCCCAAAACAGGCGTTTTCAGCCCATTACCGGCATATGGAAGAAACAGCAGTAAGCACAGGGAAATATCTGCTTCTAAATCCAAAACGCAGCTATCTAACAGAACGGTTGTCAATGTGTGCACTCAACTTCCAGAGTTAAACCCGTGTGTGGATTCAGCAGCCTGCAGAGACTTTCTCTGCAGAGTCCCAAAACAGGCGTTTTCAGCCCATTACCGGCATATGGAAGAAACAGCAGTAAGCACAGGGAAATATCTGCTTCTAAATCCATAACGCAGCAATCTAACAGAACGGTTGTCAATGTGTGCACTCAACTTCCAGAGTTAAACCCGTGTGTGGATTCAGCAGTCTGCAAACACTTTCTCTGCAGAGTCCCAAAACAGGCGTTTTCAGCCCATTACCGGCATATGGAAGAAACAGCAGTAAGCACAGGGAAATATCTGCTTCTAAATCCAAAACGCAGCTATCTAACAGAACGGTTGTCAATGTGTGCACTCAACTTCCAGAGTTAAACCCGTGTGTGGATTCAGCAGTCTGCAAACACTTTCTCTGCAGAGTCCCAAAACTGGCGTTTTCAGCCCATTACCGGCATATGGAAGAAACAGCAGTAAGCACAGGGAAATATCTGCTTCTAAATCCAAAACGCAGCTATCTAACAGAACGGTTGTCAATGTGTGCACTCAACTTCCAGAGTTAAACCCGTGTGTGGATTCAGCAGCCTGCAGAGACTTTCTCTGCAGAGTCCCAAAACAGGCGTTTTCAGCCCATTACCGGCATATGGAAGAAACAGCAGTAAGCACAGGGAAATATCTGCTTCTAAATCCATAACGCAGCAATCTAACAGAACGGTTGTCAATGTGTGCACTCAACTTCCAGAGTTAAACCCGTGTGTGGATTCAGCAGTCTGCAGAGACTTTCTCTGCAGAGTCCCAAAACAGGCGTTTTCAGCCCATTACCGGCATATGGAAGAAACAGCAGTAAGCACAGGGAAATATCTGCTTCTAAATCCAAAACGCAGCTATCTAACAGAACGGTTGTCAATGTGTGCACTCAACTTCCAGAGTTCAACCCGTGTGTGGATTCAGCAGTCTGCAAACACTTTCTCTGCAGAGTCCCAAAACAGGCGTTTTCAGCCCATTACCGGCATATGGAAGAAGCAGCAGTAAGCACAGGGAAATATCTGCTTCTAAATCCAAAACGCAGCTATCTAACAGAACGGTTGTCAATGTGTGCACTCAACTTCCAGAGTTAAACCCGTGTGTGGATTCAGCAGTCTGCAAACACTTTCGCTGCAGAGTCCCAAAACAGGCGTTTTCAGCCCATTACCGACATATGGAAGAAACAGCAGTAAGCACAGGGAAATATCTGCTTCTAAATCCAAAACGCAGCTATCTAACAGAACGGTTGTCAATGTGTGCACTCAACTTCCAGAGTTAAACCGGTGTGTGGATTCAGCAGCCTGCAGAGACTTTCTCTGCAGAGTCCCAAAACAGGCGTTTTCAGCCCATTACCGGCATATGGAAGAAACAGCAGTAAGCACAGGGAAATATCTGCTTCTAAATCCAAAACGCAGCTATCTAACAGAACGGTTGTCAATGTGTGCACTCAACTTCCAGAGTTAAACCCGTGTGTGGATTCAGCAGTCTGCAAACACTTTCTCTGCAGAGTCCCAAAACTGGCGTTTTCAGCCCATTACCGGCATATGGAAGAAACAGCAGTAAGCACAGGGAAATATCTGCTTCTAAATCCAAAACGCAGCAATCTAACAGAACGGTTGTCAATGTGTGCACTCAACTTCCAGAGTTAAACCCGTGTGTGGATTCAGCAGCCTGCAGAGACTTTCTCTGCAGAGTCCCAAAACAGGCGTTTTCAGCCCATTACCGGCATATGGAAGAAACAGCAGTAAGCACAGGGAAATATCTGCTTCTAAATCCATAACGCAGCAATCTAACAGAACGGTTGTCAATGTGTGCACTCAACTTCCAGAGTTAAACCCGTGTGTGGATTCAGCAGTCTGCAGAGACTTTCTCTGCAGAGTCCCAAAACAGGCGTTTTCAGCCCATTACCGGCATATGGAAGAAACAGCAGTAAGCACAGGGAAATATCTGCTTCTAAATCCAAAACGCAGCTATCTAACAGAACGGTTGTCAATGTGTGCACTCAACTTCCAGAGTTAAACCCGTGTGTGGATTCAGCAGTCTGCAAACACTTTCTCTGCAGAGTCCCAAAACAGGCGTTTTCAGCCCATTACCGGCATATGGAAGAAGCAGCAGTAAGCACAGGGAAATATCTGCTTCTAAATCCAAAACGCAGCTATCTAACAGAACGGTTGTCAATGTGTGCACTCAACTTCCAGAGTTAAACCCGTGTGTGGATTCAGCAGTCTGCAAACACTTTCGCTGCAGAGTCCCAAAACAGGCGTTTTCAGCCCATTACCGACATATGGAAGAAACAGCAGTAAGCACAGGGAAATATCTGCTTCTAAATCCAAAACGCAGCTATCTAACAGAACGGTTGTCAATGTGTGCACTCAACTTCCAGAGTTAAACCGGTGTGTGGATTCAGCAGCCTGCAGAGACTTTCTCTGCAGAGTCCCAAAACAGGCGTTTTCAGCCCATTACCGGCATATGGAAGAAACAGCAGTAAGCACAGGGAAATATCTGCTTCTAAATCCAAAACGCAGCTATCTAACAGAACGGTTGTCAATGTGTGCACTCAACTTCCAGAGTTAAACCCGTGTGTGGATTCAGCAGTCTGCAAACACTTTCTCTGCAGAGTCCCAAAACAGGCGTTTTCAGCCCATTACCGGCATATGGAAGAAACAGCAGTAAGCACAGGGAAATATCTGCTTCTAAATCCAAAACGCAGCTATCTAACAGAACGGTTGTCAATGTGTGCACTCAACTTCCAGAGTTAAACCCGTGTGTGGATTCAGCAGCCTGCAGAGACTTTCTCTGCAGAGTCCCAAAACAGGCGTTTTCAGCCCATTACCGGCATATGGAAGAAACAGCAGTAAGCACAGGGAAATATCTGCTTCTAAATCCATAACGCAGCAATCTAACAGAACGGTTGTCAATGTGTGCACTCAACTTCCAGAGTTAAACCCGTGTGTGGATTCAGCAGTCTGCAAACACTTTCTCTGCAGAGTCCCAAAACAGGCGTTTTCAGCCCATTACCGGCATATGGAAGAAACAGCAGTAAGCACAGGGAAATATCTGCTTCTAAATCCAAAACGCAGCTATCTAACAGAACGGTTGTCAATGTGTGCACTCAACTTCCAGAGTTAAACCCGTGTGTGGATTCAGCAGTCTGCAAACACTTTCTCTGCAGAGTCCCAAAACTGGCGTTTTCAGCCCATTACCGGCATATGGAAGAAACAGCAGTAAGCACAGGGAAATATCTGCTTCTAAATCCAAAACGCAGCTATCTAACAGAACGGTTGTCAATGTGTGCACTCAACTTCCAGAGTTAAACCCGTGTGTGGATTCAGCAGCCTGCAGAGACTTTCTCTGCAGAGTCCCAAAACAGGCGTTTTCAGCCCATTACCGGCATATGGAAGAAACAGCAGTAAGCACAGGGAAATATCTGCTTCTAAATCCATAACGCAGCAATCTAACAGAACGGTTGTCAATGTGTGCACTCAACTTCCAGAGTTAAACCCGTGTGTGGATTCAGCAGTCTGCAAACACTTTCTCTGCAGAGTCCCAAAACAGGCGTTTTCAGCCCATTACCGGCATATGGAAGAAACAGCAGTAAGCACAGGGAAATATCTGCTTCTAAATCCAAAACGCAGCTATCTAACAGAACGGTTGTCAATGTGTGCACTCAACTTCCAGAGTTAAACCCGTGTGTGGATTCAGCAGTCTGCAAACACTTTCTCTGCAGAGTCCCAAAACTGGCGTTTTCAGCCCATTACCGGCATATGGAAGAAGCAGCAGTAAGCACAGGGAAATATCTGCTTCTAAATCCAAAACGCAGCTATCTAACAGAACGGTTGTCAATGTGTGCACTCAACTTCCAGAGTTAAACCCGTGTGTGGATTCAGCAGTCTGCAAACACTTTCTCTGCAGAGTCCCAAAACAGGCGTTTTCAGCCCATTACCGGCATATGGAAGAAGCAGCAGTAAGCACAGGGAAATATCTGCTTCTAAATCCAAAACGCAGCTATCTAACAGAATGGTTGTCAATGTGTGCACTCAACTTCCAGAGGTAAACCCGTGTGTGGATTCAGCAGTCTGCAAACACTTTCTCTGCAGAGTCACAAAACAGGCGTTTTCAGCCCATTACCGGCATATGGAAGAAACAGCAGTAAGCACAGGGAAATATCTGCTTCTAAATCCAAAACGCAGCTATCTAACAGAACGGTTGTCAATGTGTGCACTCAACTTCCAGAGTTAAACCCGTGTGTGGATTCAGCAGCCTGCAGAGACTTTCTCTGCAGAGTCCCAAAACAGGCGTTTTCAGCCCATTACCGGCATATGGAAGAAACAGCAGTAAGCACAGGGAAATATCTGCTTCTAAATCCAAAACCCAGCTATCTAACAGAACGGTTGTCAATGTGTGCACTCAACTTCCAGAGTTAAACCCGTGTGTGGATTCAGCAGTCTGCAAACACTTTCTCTGCAGAGTCCCAAAACAGGCGTTTTCAGCCCATTACCGGCATATGGAAGAAACAGCAGTAAGCACAGGGAAATATCTGCTTCTAAATCCAAAACGCAGCTATCTAACAGAACGGTTGTCAATGTGTGCACTCAACTTCCAGAGTTAAACCCGTGTGTGGATTCAGCAGCCTGCAGAGACTTTCTCTGCAGAGTCCCAAAACAGGCGTTTTCAGCCCTTTACCGGCATATGGAAGAAACAGCAGTAAGCACAGGGAAATATCTGCTTCTAAATCCAAAACGCAGCTATCTAACAGAACGGTTGTCAATGTGTGCACTCAACTTCCAGAGTTAAACCCGTGTGTGGATTCAGCAGTCTGCAGAGACTTTCTCTGCAGAGTCCCAAAACAGGCGTTTTCAGCCCATTACCGGCATATGGAAGAAACAGCAGTAAGCACAGGGAAATATCTGCTTCTAAATCCAAAACGCAGCTATCTAACAGAACGGTTGTCAATGTGTGCACTCAACTTCCAGAGTTAAACCCGTGTGTGGATTCAGCAGTCTGCAGAGACTTTCTCTGCAGAGTCCCAAAACAGGCGTTTTCAGCCCATTACCGGCATACGGAAGAAACAGCAGTAAGCACAGGGAAATATCTGCTTCTAAATCCAAAACGCAGCTATCTAACAGAACGGTTGTCAATGTGTGCACTCAACTTCCAGAGTTAAACCCGTGTGTGGATTCAGCAGTCTGCAAACACTTTCTCTGCAGAGTCCCAAAACAGGCGTTTTCAGCCCATTACCGGCATATGGAAGAAACAGCAGTAAGCACAGGGAAATATCTGCTTCTAAATCCAAAACGCAGCTATCTAACAGAACGGTTGTCAATGTGTGCACTCAACTTCCAGAGTTAAACCCGTGTGTGGATTCAGCAGTCTGCAAACACTTTCTCTGCAGAGTCCCAAAACAGGCGTTTTCAGCCCATTACCGGCATATGGAAGAAGCAGCAGTAAGCACAGGGAAATATCTGCTTCTAAATCCAAAACGCAGCTATCTAACAGAACGGTTGTCAATGTGTGCACTCAACTTCCAGAGTTAAACCCGTGTGTGGATTCAGCAGTCTGCAGAGACTTTCTCTGCAGAGTCCGAAAACAGGCGTTTTCAGCCCATTACCAGCATATGGAAGAAACAGCAGTAAGCACAGGGAAATATCTGCTTCTAAATCCAAAACGCAGCTATCTAACAGAACGGTTGTCAATGTGTGCACTCAACTTCCAGAGTTAAACCCGTGTGTGGATTCAGCAGTCTGCAAACACTTTCTCTGCAGAGTCCCAAAACAGGCGTTTTCAGCCCATTACCGGCATATGGAAGACACAGCAGTAAGCACAGGGAAATATCTGCTTCTAAATCCAAAACGCAGCTATCTAACAGAACGGTTGTCAATGTGTGCACTCAACTTCCAGAGTTAAACCCGTGTGTGGATTCAGCAGTCTGCAAACACTTTCGCTGCAGAGTCCCAAAACAGGCGTTTTCAGCCCATTACCGACATATGGAAGAAACAGCAGTAAGCACAGGGAAATATCTGCTTCTAAATCCAAAACGCAGCTATCTAACAGAACGGTTGTCAATGTGTACACTCAACTTCCAGAGTTAAACCCGTGTGTGGATTCAGCAGCCTGCAGAGACTTTCTCTGCAGAGTCCCAAAACAGGCGTTTTCAGCCCATTACCGGCATATGGAAGAAACAGCAGTAAGCACAGGGAAATATCTGCTTCTAAATCCAAAACGCAGCTATCTAACAGAACGGTTGTCAATGTGTGCACTCAACTTCCAGAGTTAAACCCGTGTGTGGATTCAGCAGTCTGCAAACACTTTCTCTGCAGAGTCCCAAAACAGGCGTTTTCAGCCCATTACCGGCATATGGAAGAAACAGCAGTAAGCACAGGGAAATATCTGCTTCTAAATCCAAAACGCAGCTATCTAACAGAACGGTTGTCAATGTGTGCACTCAACTTCCAGAGTTAAACCCGTGTGTGGATTCAGCAGTCTGCAAACACTTTCTCTGCAGAGTCCCAAAACTGGCGTTTTCAGCCCATTACCGGCATATGGAAGAAACAGCAGTAAGCACAGGGAAATATCTGCTTCTAAATCCAAAACGCAGCTATCTAACAGAACGGTTGTCAATGTGTGCACTCAACTTCCAGAGTTAAACCCGTGTGTGGATTCAGCAGCCTGCAGAGACTTTCTCTGCAGAGTCCCAAAACAGGCGTTTTCAGCCCATTACCGGCATATGGAAGAAACAGCAGTAAGCACAGGGAAATATCTGCTTCTAAATCCATAACGCAGCAATCTAACAGAACGGTTGTCAATGTGTGCACTCAACTTCCAGAGTTAAACCCGTGTGTGGATTCAGCAGTCTGCAAACACTTTCTCTGCAGAGTCCCAAAACAGGCGTTTTCAGCCCATTACCGGCATATGGAAGAAACAGCAGTAAGCACAGGGAAATATCTGCTTCTAAATCCAAAACGCAGCTATCTAACAGAACGGTTGTCAATGTGTGCACTCAACTTCCAGAGTTAAACCCGTGTGTGGATTCAGCAGTCTGCAAACACTTTCTCTGCAGAGTCCCAAAACTGGCGTTTTCAGCCCATTACCGGCATATGGAAGAAGCAGCAGTAAGCACAGGGAAATATCTGCTTCTAAATCCAAAACGCAGCTATCTAACAGAACGGTTGTCAATGTGTGCACTCAACTTCCAGAGTTAAACCCGTGTGTGGATTCAGCAGTCTGCAAACACTTTCTCTGCAGAGTCCCAAAACAGGCGTTTTCAGCCCATTACCGGCATATGGAAGAAGCAGCAGTAAGCACAGGGAAATATCTGCTTCTAAATCCAAAACGCAGCTATCTAACAGAATGGTTGTCAATGTGTGCACTCAATTTCCAGAGGTAAACCCGTGTGTGGATTCAGCAGTCTGCAAACACTTTCTCTGCAGAGTCACAAAACAGGCGTTTTCAGCCCATTACCGGCATATGGAAGAAACAGCAGTAAGCACAGGGAAATATCTGCTTCTAAATCCAAAACGCAGCTATCTAACAGAACGGTTGTCAATGTGTGCACTCAACTTCCAGAGTTAAACCCGTGTGTGGATTCAGCAGCCTGCAGAGACTTTCTCTGCAGAGTCCCAAAACAGGCGTTTTCAGCCCATTACCGGCATATGGAAGAAACAGCAGTAAGCACAGGGAAATATCTGCTTCTAAATCCAAAACCCAGCTATCTAACAGAACGGTTGTCAATGTGTGCACTCAACTTCCAGAGTTAAACCCGTGTGTGGATTCAGCAGTCTGCAAACACTTTCTCTGCAGAGTCCCAAAACAGGCGTTTTCAGCCCATTACCGGCATATGGAAGAAACAGCAGTAAGCACAGGGAAATATCTGCTTCTAAATCCAAAACGCAGCTATCTAACAGAACGGTTGTCAATGTGTGCACTCAACTTCCAGAGTTAAACCCGTGTGTGGATTCAGCAGCCTGCAGAGACTTTCTCTGCAGAGTCCCAAAACAGGCGTTTTCAGCCCTTTACCGGCATATGGAAGAAACAGCAGTAAGCACAGGGAAATATCTGCTTCTAAATCCAAAACGCAGCTATCTAACAGAACGGTTGTCAATGTGTGCACTCAACTTCCAGAGTTAAACCCGTGTGTGGATTCAGCAGTCTGCAGAGACTTTCTCTGCAGAGTCCCAAAACAGGCGTTTTCAGCCCATTACCGGCATATGGAAGAAACAGCAGTAAGCACAGGGAAATATCTGCTTCTAAATCCAAAACGCAGCTATCTAACAGAACGGTTGTCAATGTGTGCACTCAACTTCCAGAGTTAAACCCGTGTGTGGATTCAGCAGTCTGCAGAGACTTTCTCTGCAGAGTCCCAAAACAGGCGTTTTCAGCCCATTACCGGCATACGGAAGAAACAGCAGTAAGCACAGGGAAATATCTGCTTCTAAATCCAAAACGCAGCTATCTAACAGAACGGTTGTCAATGTGTGCACTCAACTTCCAGAGTTAAACCCGTGTGTGGATTCAGCAGTCTGCAAACACTTTCTCTGCAGAGTCCCAAAACAGGCGTTTTCAGCCCATTACCGGCATATGGAAGAAACAGCAGTAAGCACAGGGAAATATCTGCTTCTAAATCCAAAACGCAGCTATCTAACAGAACGGTTGTCAATGTGTGCACTCAACTTCCAGAGTTAAACCCGTGTGTGGATTCAGCAGTCTGCAAACACTTTCTCTGCAGAGTCCCAAAACAGGCGTTTTCAGCCCATTACCGGCATATGGAAGAAGCAGCAGTAAGCACAGGGAAATATCTGCTTCTAAATCCAAAACGCAGCTATCTAACAGAACGGTTGTCAATGTGTGCACTCAACTTCCAGAGTTAAACCCGTGTGTGGATTCAGCAGTCTGCAGAGACTTTCTCTGCAGAGTCCGAAAACAGGCGTTTTCAGCCCATTACCAGCATATGGAAGAAACAGCAGTAAGCACAGGGAAATATCTGCTTCTAAATCCAAAACGCAGCTATCTAACAGAACGGTTGTCAATGTGTGCACTCAACTTCCAGAGTTAAACCCGTGTGTGGATTCAGCAGTCTGCAAACACTTTCTCTGCAGAGTCCCAAAACAGGCGTTTTCAGCCCATTACCGGCATATGGAAGACACAGCAGTAAGCACAGGGAAATATCTGCTTCTAAATCCAAAACGCAGCTATCTAACAGAACGGTTGTCAATGTGTGCACTCAACTTCCAGAGTTAAACCCGTGTGTGGATTCAGCAGTCTGCAAACACTTTCGCTGCAGAGTCCCAAAACAGGCGTTTTCAGCCCATTACCGACATATGGAAGAAACAGCAGTAAGCACAGGGAAATATCTGCTTCTAAATCCAAAACGCAGCTATCTAACAGAACGGTTGTCAATGTGTACACTCAACTTCCAGAGTTAAACCCGTGTGTGGATTCAGCAGCCTGCAGAGACTTTCTCTGCAGAGTCCCAAAACAGGCGTTTTCAGCCCATTACCGGCATATGGAAGAAACAGCAGTAAGCACAGGGAAATATCTGCTTCTAAATCCAAAACGCAGCTATCTAACAGAACGGTTGTCAATGTGTGCACTCAACTTCCAGAGTTAAACCCGTGTGTGGATTCAGCAGTCTGCAAACACTTTCTCTGCAGAGTCCCAAAACAGGCGTTTTCAGCCCATTACCGGCATATGGAAGAAACAGCAGTAAGCACAGGGAAATATCTGCTTCTAAATCCAAAACGCAGCTATCTAACAGAACGGTTGTCAATGTGTGCACTCAACTTCCAGAGTTAAACCCGTGTGTGGATTCAGCAACCTGCAGAGACTTTCTCTGCAGAGTCCCAAAACAGGCGTTTTCAGCCCATTACCGGCATATGGAAGAAACAGCAGTAAGCACAGGGAAATATCTGCTTCTAAATGCAAAACGCAGCTATCTAACAGAACGGTTGTCAATGTGTGCACTCAACTTCCAGAGTTAAACCCGTGTGTGGATTCAGCAGTCTGCAAACACTTTCTCTGCAGAGTCCCAAAACAGGCGTTTTCAGCCCATTACCGGCATATGGAAGAAACAGCAGTAAGCACAGGGAAATATCTGCTTCTAAATCCAAAAACGCAGCTATCTAACAGAACGGTTGTCAATGTGTGCACTCAACTTCCAGAGTTAAACCCGTGTGTGGATTCAGCAGTCTGCAAACACTTTCTCTGCAGAGTCACAAAACAGGCGTTTTCAGCCCATTACCGGCATATGGAAGAAGCAGCAGTAAGCACAGGGAAATATCTGCTTCTAAATCCAAAACGCAGCTATCTAACAGAACGGTTGTCAATGTGTGCACTCAACTTCCAGAGTTAAACCCGTGTGTGGATTCAGCAGTCTGCAAACACTTTCTCTGCAGAGTCACAAAACAGGCGTTTTCAGCCCATTACCGGCATATGGAGGAAACAGCAGTAAGCACAGGGAAATATCTGCTTCTAAATCCAAAACGCAGCTATCTAACAGAACGGTTGTCAATGTGTGCACTCAACCTCCAGAGTTAAACCCGTGTGTGGATTCAGCAGTCTGCAAACACGTTCTCTGCAGAGTCCAAAACAGGCGTTTTCAGCCCATTACCGGCATATGGAAGACACAGCAGTAAGCACAGGGAAATATCTGCTTCTAAATCCAAAACGCAGCTATCTAACAGAACGGTTGTCAATGTGTACACTCAACTTCCAGAGTTAAACCCGTGTGTGGATTCAGCAGTCTGCAAACACTTTCTCTGCCGAGTCCCAAAACAGGCGTGTTCAGCCCATTACCGGCATATGGAAGAAGCAGCAGTAAGCACAGGGAAAAATCTGCTTCTAAATCCAAAACGCAGCTATCTAACAGAACGGTTGTCAATGTGTGCACTCAACTTCCAGAGTTAAACCCGTGTGTGGATTCAGCAGTCTGCAGAGACTTTCTCTGCAGAGTCCCAAAACAGGCGTTTTCAGCCCATTACCGGCATATGGAAGAAACAGCAGTAAGCACAGGGAAATATCTGCTTCTAAATCCAAAACGCAGCTATCTAACAGAACGGTCGTCAATGTGTGCACTCAACTTCCAGAGTTAAACCCGTGTGTGGATTCAGCAGCCTGCAGAGACTTTCTCTGCAGAGTCCCAAAACAGGCGTTTTCAGCCCATTACCGGCATATGGAAGAAACAGCAGTAAGCACAGGGAAATATCTGCTTCTAAATCCAAAACGCAGCTATCTAACAGAACGGTTGTCAATGTGTGCACTCAACTTCCAGAGTTAAACCCGTGTGTGGATTCAGCAGTCTGCAAACACTTTCTCTGCAGAGTCCCAAAACAGGCGTTTTCAGCCCATTACCGGCATATGGAAGAAACAGCAGTAAGCACAGGGAAATATCTGCTTCTAAATCCAAAACGCAGCTATCTAACAGAACGGTTGTCAATGTGTGCACTCAACTTCCAGAGTTAAACCCGTGTGTGGATTCAGCAGTCTGCAAACACTTTCTCTGCAGAGTCCCAAAACAGGCGTTTTCAGCCCATTACCGGCATATGGAAGAAACAGCAGTAAGCACAGGGAAATATCTGCTTCTAAATCCAAAACGCAGCTATCTAACAGAACGGTTGTCAATGTGTGCACTCAACTTCCAGAGTTAAACCCGTGTGTGGATTCAGCAGTCTGCAAACACTTTCTCTGCCGAGTCCAAAAACAGGCGTTTTCAGCCCATTACCGGCATATGGAAGAAGCAGCAGTAAGCACAGGGAAATATCTGCTTCTAAATCCAAAACGCAGCTATCTAACAGAACGGTTGTCAATGTGTGCACTCAACTTCCAGAGTTAAACCCGTGTGTGGATTCAGCAGTCTGCAAACACTTTCTCTGCAGAGTCCCAAAACAGGCGTTTTCAGCCCATTACCGGCATATGGAAGAAACAGCAGTAAGCACAGGGAAATATCTGCTTCTAAATCCAAAACGCAGCTATCTAACAGAACGGTTGTCAATGTGTGCACTCAACTTCCAGAGTTAAACCCGTGTGTGGATTCAGCAGTCTGCAGAGACTTTCTCTGCAGAGTCCCAAAACAGGCGTTTTCAGCCCATTACCGGCATATGGAAGAAACAGCAGTAAGCACAGGGAAATATCTGCTTCTAAATCCAAAACGCAGCTATCTAACAGAACGGTTGTCAATGTGTGCACTCAACTTCCAGAGTTAAACCCGTGTGTGGATTCAGCAGTCTGCAGAGACTTTCTCTGCAGAGTCCCAAAACAGGCGTTTTCAGCCCATTACCGGCATATGGAAGAAACAGCAGTAAGCACAGGGAAATATCTGCTTCTAAATCCAAAACGCAGCTATCTAACAGAACGGTTGTCAATGTGTGCACTCAACTTCCAGAGTTAAACCCGTGTGTGGATTCAGCAGTCTGCAAACACTTTCTCTGCAGAGTCCCAAAACAGGCGTTTTCAGCCCATTACCGGCATATGGAAGAAACAGCAGTAAGCACAGGGAAATATCTGCTTCTAAATCCAAAACGCAGCTATCTAACAGAACGGTTGTCAATGTGTGCACTCAACTTCCAGAGTTAAACCCGTGTGTGGATTCAGCAGTCTGCAAACACTTTCTCTGCAGAGTCCCAAAACAGGCGTTTTCAGCCCATTACCGGCATATGGAAGAAACAGCAGTAAGCACAGGGAAATATCTGCTTCTAAATCCAAAACGCAGCTATCTAACAGAACGGTTGTCAATGTGTGCACTCAACTTCCAGAGTTAAACCCGTGTGTGGATTCAGCAGTCTGCAGAGACTTTCTCTGCAGAGTCCCAAAACAGGCGTTTTCAGCCCATTACCGGCATATGGAAGAAACAGCAGTAAGCACAGGGAAATATCTGCTTCTAAATCCAAAACGCAGCTATCTAACAGAACGGTTGTCAATGTGTGCACTCAACTTCCAGAGTTAAACCCGTCTGTGGATTCAGCAGCCTGCAGAGACTTTCTCTGCAGAGTCCCAAAACAGGCGTTTTCAGCCCATTACCGGCATATGGAAGAAACAGCAGTAAGCACAGGGAAATATCTGCTTCTAAATCCAAAACGCAGCTATCTAACAGAACGGTTGTCAATGTGTGCACTCAACTTCCAGAGTTAAACCCGTGTGTGGATTCAGCAGTCTGCAAACACTTTCTCTGCAGAGTGCCAAAACAGGCGTTTTCAGCCCATTACCGGCATATGGAAGAAACAGCAGTAAGCACAGGGAAATATCTGCTTCTAAATCCAAAACGCAGCTATCTAACAGAACGGTTGTCAATGTGTGCACTCAACTTCCAGAGTTAAACCCGTGTGTGGATTCAGCAGCCTGCAGAGACTTTCTCTGCAGAGTCCCAAAACAGGCGTTTTCAGCCCATTACCGGCATATGGAAGAAACAGCAGTAAGCACAGGGAAATATCTGCTTCTAAATCCAAAACGCAGCTATCTAACAGAACGGTTGTCAATGTGTGCACTCAACTTCCAGAGTTAAACCCGTGTGTGGATTCAGCAGTCTGCAGAGACTTTCTCTGCAGATTCCCAAAACAGGCGTTTTCAGCCCATTACCGGCATATGGAAGAAACAGCAGTAAGCACAGGGAAATATCTGCTTCTAAATCCAAAACGCAGCTATCTAACAGAACGGTTGTCAATGTGTGCACTCAACTTCCAGAGTTAAACCCGTGAGTGGATTCAGCAGTCTGCAAACACTTTCTCTGCAGAGTCCCAAAACAGGCGTTTTCAGCCCATTACCGGCATATGGAAGAAACAGCAGTAAGCACAGGGAAATATCTGCTTCTAAATCCAAAACGCAGCTATCTAACAGAACGGTTGTCAATGTGTGCACTCAACTTCCAGAGTTAAACCCGTGTGTGGATTCAGCAGTCTGCAGAGACTTTCTCTGCAGAGTCCCAAAACAGGCGTTTTCAGCCCATTACCGGCATATGGAAGAAACAGCAGTAAGCACAGGGAAATATCTGCTTCTAAATCCAAAACGCAGCTATCTAACAGAACGGTTGTCAATGTGTGCACTCAACTTCCAGAGTTAATCCCGTGTGTGGATTCAGCAGTCTGCAAACAGTTTCTCTGCAGAGTCCCAAAACAGGCGTTTTCAGCCCATTACCGGCATATGGAAGAAACAGCAGTAAGCACAGGGAAATATCTGCTTCTAAATCCAAAACGCAGCTATCTAACAGAACGGTTGTCAATGTGTGCACTCAACTTCCAGAGTTAAACCCGTGTGTGGATTCAGCAGTCTGCAGAGACTTTCTCTGCAGAGTCCCAAAACAGGCGTTTTCAGCCCATTACCGGCATATGGAAGAAACAGCAGTAAGCACAGGGAAATATCTGCTTCTAAATCCAAAACGCAGCTATCTAACAGAACGGTTGTCAATGTGTGCACTCAACTTCCAGAGTTAAACCCGTGTGTGGATTCAGCAGTCTGCAAACACTTTCTCTGCAGAGTCCCAAAACAGGCGTTTTCAGCCCATTACCGGCATATGGAAGAAACAGCAGTAAGCACAGGGAAATATCTGCTTCTAAATCCAAAACGCAGCTATCTAACAGAACGGTTGTCAATGTGTGCACTCAACTTCCAGAGTTAAACCCGTGTGTGGATTCAGCAGTCTGCAAACACTTTCTCTGCAGAGTCCCAAAACAGGCGTTTTCAGCCCATTACCGGCATATGGAAGAAGCAGCAGTAAGCACAGGGAAATATCTGCTTCTAAATCCAAAACGCAGCTATCTAACAGAACGGTTGTCAATGTGTGCACTCAACTTCCAGAGTTAAACCCGTGTGTGGATTCAGCAGTCTGCAGAGACTTTCTCTGCAGAGTCCCAAAACAGGCGTTTTCAGCCCATTACCGGCATATGGAAGAAACAGCAGTAAGCACAGGGAAATATCTGCTTCTAAATCCAAAACGCAGCTATCTAACAGAACGGTTGTCAATGTGTGCACTCAACTTCCAGAGTTAAACCCGTGTGTGGATTCAGCAGTCTGCAAACACTTTCTCTGCAGAGTCCCAAAACAGGCGTTTTCAGCCCATTACCGGCATATGGAAGACACAGCAGTAAGCACAGGGAAATATCTGCTTCTAAATCCAAAACGCAGCTATCTAACAGAACGGTTGTCAATGTGTGCACTCAACTTCCAGAGTTAAACCCGTGTGTGGATTCAGCAGTCTGCAGAGACTTTCTCTGCAGAGTCCCAAAACAGGCGTTTTCAGCCCATTACCGGCATATGGAAGAAACAGCAGTAAGCACAGGGAAATATCTGCTTCTAAATCCAAAACGCAGCTATCTAACAGAACGGTTGTCAATGTGTGCACTCAACTTCCAGAGTTAAACCCGTGTGTGGATTCAGCAGTCTGCAAACACTTTCTCTGCAGAGTCCCAAAACAGGCGTTTTCAGCCCATTACCGGCATATGGAAGAAACAGCAGTAAGCACAGGGAAATATCTGCTTCTAAATCCAAAACGCAGCTATCTAACAGAACGGTTGTCAATGTGTGCACTCAACTTCCAGAGTTAAACCCGTGTGTGGATTCAGCAGTCTGCAAACACTTTCTCTGCAGAGTCCCAAAACAGGCGTTTTCAGCCCATTACCGGCATATGGAAGAAACAGCAGTAAGCACAGGGAAATATCTGCTTCTAAATCCAAAACGCAGCTATCTAACAGAACGGTTGTCAATGTGTGCACTCAACTTCCAGAGTTAAACCCGTGTGTGGATTCAGCAGTCTGCAAACACTTTCTCTGCAGAGTCCCAAAACAGGCGTTTTCAGCCCATTACCGGCATATGGAAGAAGCAGCAGTAAGCACAGGGAAATATCTGCTTCTAAATCCAAAACGCAGCTATCTAACAGAACGGTTGTCAATGTGTGCACTCAACTTCCAGAGTTAAACCCGTGTGTGGATTCAGCAGTCGGCAGAGACTTTCTCTGCAGAGTCCCAAAACAGGCGTTTTCAGCCCATTACCGGCATATGGAAGAAACAGCAGTAAGCACAGGGAAATATCTGCTTCTAAATCCAAAACGCAGCTATCTAACAGAACGGTTGTCAATGTGTGCACTCAACTTCCAGAGTTAAACCCGTGTGTGGATTCAGCAGTCTGCAGAGACTTTCTCTGCAGAGTCCCAAAACAGGCGTTTTCAGCCCATTACCGGCATATGGAAGACACAGCAGTAAGCACAGGGAAATATCTGCTTCTAAATCCAAAACGCAGCTATCTAACAGAACGGTTGTCAATGTGTGCACTCAACTTCCAGAGTTAAACCCGTGTGTGGATTCAGCAGTCTGCAGAGACTTTCTCTGCAGAGTCCCAATACAGGCGTTTTCAGCCCATTACCGGCATATGGAAGAAACAGCAGTAAGCACAGGGAAATATCTGCTTCTAAATCCAAAACGCAGCTATCTAACAGAACGGTTGTCAATGTGTGCACTCAACTTCCAGAGTTAAACCCGTGTGTGGATTCAGCAGTCTGCAAACACTTTCTCTGCAGAGTCCCAAAACAGGCGTTTTCAGCCCATTACCGGCATATGGAAGAAACAGCAGTAAGCACAGGGAAATATCTGCTTCTAAATCCAAAACGCAGCTATCTAACAGAACGGTTGTCAATGTGTGCACTCAACTTCCAGAGTTAAAACCGTGTGTGGATTCAGCAGTCTGCAAACACTTTCTCTGCAGAGTCCCAAAACAGGCGTTTTCAGCCCATTACCGGCATATGGAAGAAACAGCAGTAAGCACAGGGAAATATCTGCTTCTAAATCCAAAACGCAGCTATCTAACAGAACGGTTGTCAATGTGTGCACTCAACTTCCAGAGTTAAACCCGTGTGTGGATTCAGCAGTCTGCAAACACTTTCTCTGCAGAGTCCCAAAACAGGCGTTTTCAGCCCATTACCGGCATATGGAAGAAACAGCAGTAAGCACAGGGAAATATCTGCTTCTAAATCCAAAACGCAGCTATCTAACAGAACGGTTGTCAATGTGTGCACTCAACTTCCAGAGTTAAACCCGTGTGTGGATTCAGCAGTCTGCAAACACTTTCTCTGCAGAGTCTCAAAACAGGCGTTTTCAGCCCATTACCGGCATATGGAAGAAGCAGCAGTAAGCACAGGGAAATATCTGCTTCTAAATCCAAAACGCAGCTATCTAACAGAACGGTTGTCAATGTGTGCACTCAACTTCCAGAGTTAAAGCCGTGTGTGGATTCAGCAGTCTGCAAACACTTTCTCTGCAGAGTCCCAAAACAGGCGTTTTCAGCCCATTACCGGCATATGGAAGAAACAGCAGTAAGCACAGGGAAATATCTGCTTCTAAATCCAAAACGCAGCTATCTAACAGAACGGTTGTCAATGTGTGCACTCAACTTCCAGAGTTAAACCCGTGTGTGGATTCAGCAGTCTGCAGAGACTTTCTCTGCAGAGTCCCAAAACAGGCGTTTTCAGCCCATTACCGGCATATGGAAGAAACAGCAGTAAGCACAGGGAAATATCTGCTTCTAAATCCAAAACGCAGCTATCTAACAGAACGGTTGTCAATGTGTGCACTCAACTTCCAGAGTTAAACCCGTGTGTGGATTCAGCAGTCTGCAAACACTTTCTCTGCAGAGTCCCAAAACAGGCGTTTTCAGCCCATTACCGGCATATGGAAGAAGCAGCAGTAAGCACAGGGAAATATCTGCTTCTAAATCCAAAACGCAGCTATCTAACAGAACGGTTGTCAATGTGTGCACTCAACTTCCAGAGTTAAACCCGTGTGTGGATTCAGCAGTCTGCAGAGACTTTCTCTGCAGAGTCCCAAAACAGGCGTTTTCAGCCCATTACCGGCATATGGAAGAAACAGCAGTAAGCACAGGGAAATATCTGCTTCTAAATCCAAAACGCAGCTATCTAACAGAACGGTTGTCAATGTGTGCACTCAACTTCCAGAGTTAAACCCGTGTGTGGATTCAGCAGTCTGCAAACACTTTCTCTGCAGAGTCCCAAAACAGGCGTTTTCAGCCCATTACCGGCATATGGAAGACACAGCAGTAAGCACAGGGAAATATCTGCTTCTAAATCCAAAACGCAGCTATCTAACAGAACGGTTGTCAATGTGTGCACTCAACTTCCAGAGTTAAACCCGTGTGTGGATTCAGCAGTCTGCAGAGACTTTCTCTGCAGAGTCCCAAAACAGGCGTTTTCAGCCCATTACCGGCATATGGAAGAAACAGCAGTAAGCACAGGGAAATATCTGCTTCTAAATCCAAAACGCAGCTATCTAACAGAACGGTTGTCAATGTGTGCACTCAACTTCCAGAGTTAAACCCGTGTGTGGATTCAGCAGTCTGCAAACACTTTCTCTGCAGAGTCCCAAAACAGGCGTTTTCAGCCCATTACCGGCATATGGAAGAAACAGCAGTAAGCACAGGGAAATATCTGCTTCTAAATCCAAAACGCAGCTATCTAACAGAACGGTTGTCAATGTGTGCACTCAACTTCCAGAGTTAAACCCGTGTGTGGATTCAGCAGTCTGCAGAGACTTTCTCTGCAGAGTCCCAAAACAGGCGTTTTCAGCCCATTACCGGCATATGGAAGAAACAGCAGTAAGCACAGGGAAATATCTGCTTCTAAATCCAAAACGCAGCTATCTAACAGAACGGTTGTCAATGTGTGCACTCAACTTCCAGAGTTAAACCCGTGTGTGGATTCAGCAGTCTGCAGAGACTTTCTCTGCAGAGTCCCAAAACAGGCGTTTTCAGCCCATTACCGGCATATGGAAGAAACAGCAGTAAGCACAGGGAAATATCTGCTTCTAAATCCAAAACGCAGCTATCTAACAGAACGGTTGTCAATGTGTGCACTCAACTTCCAGAGTTAAACCCGTGTGTGGATTCAGCAGTCTGCAGAGACTTTCTCTGCAGAGTCCCAAAACAGGCGTTTTCAGCCCATTACCGGCATATGGAAGAAACAGCAGTAAGCACAGGGAAATATCTGCTTCTAAATCCAAAACGCAGCTATCTAACAGAACGGTTGTCAATGTGTGCACTCAACTTCCAGAGTTAAACCCGTGTGTGGATTCAGCAGTCTGCAAACACTTTCTCTGCAGAGTCCAAAACAGGCGATTTCAGCCCATTACCGGCATATGGAAGACACAGCAGTAAGCACAGCGAAATATCTGCTTCTAAATCCAAAACGCAGCTATCTAACAGAACGGTTGTCAATGTGTGCACTCAACTTCCAGAGTTAAACCCGTGTGTGGATTCAGCAGTCTGCAAACACTTTCTCTGCCGAGTCCCAAAACAGGCGTTTTCAGCCCATTACCGGCATATGGAAGAAGCAGCAGTAAGCACAGGGAAATATCTGCTTCTAAATCCAAAACGCAGCTATCTAACAGAACGGTTGTCAATGTGTGCACTCAACTTCCAGAGTTAAACCCGTGTGTGGATTCAGCAGTCTGCAAACACTTTCTCTGCAGAGTCCCAAAACAGGCGTTTTCAGCCCATTACCGGCATATGGAAGAAACAGCAGTAAGCACAGGGAAATATCTGCTTCTAAATCCAAAACGCAGCTATCTAACAGAACGGTTGTCAATGTGTGCACTCAACTTCCAGAGTTAAACCCGTGTGTGGATTCAGCAGTCTGCAAACACTTTCTCTGCAGAGTCCCAAAACAGGCGTTTTCAGCCCATTACCGGCATATGGAAGAAACAGCAGTAAGCACAGGGAAATATCTGCTTCTAAATCCAAAACGCAGCTATCTAACAGAACGGTTGTCAATGTGTGCACTCAACTTCCAGAGTTAAACCCGTGTGTGGATTCAGCAGTCTGCAAACACTTTCTCTGCAGAGTCCCAAAACAGGCGTTTTCAGCCCATTACCGGCATATGGAAGAAACAGCAGTAAGCACAGGGAAATATCTGCTTCTAAATCCAAAACGCAGCTATCTAACAGAACGGTTGTCAATGTGTGCACTCAACTTCCAGAGTTAAACCCGTGTGTGGATTCAGCAGTCTGCAAACACTTTCTCTGCAGAGTCCCAAAACAGGCGTTTTCAGCCCATTACCGGCATATGGAAGAAACAGCAGTAAGCACAGGGAAATATCTGCTTCTAAATCCAAAACGCAGCTATCTAACAGAACGGTTGTCAATGTGTGCACCCAACTTCCAGAGTTAAACCCGTGTGTGGATTCAGCAGTCTGCAGAGACTTTCTCTGCAGAGTCCCAAAACAGGCGTTTTCAGCCCATTACCGGCATATGGAAGAAACAGCAGTAAGCACAGGGAAATATCTGCTTCTAAATCCAAAACGCAGCTATCTAACAGAACGGTTGTCAATGTGTGCACTCAACTTCCAGAGTTAAACCCGTGTGTGGATTCAGCAGTCTGCAGAGACTTTCTCTGCAGAGTCCCAAAACAGGCGTTTTCAGCCCATTACCGGCATATGGAAGAAACAGCAGTAAGCACAGGGAAATATCTGCTTCTAAATCCAAAACGCAGCTATCTAACAGAACGGTTGTCAATGTGTGCACTCAACTTCCAGAGTTAAACCCGTGTGTGGATTCAGCAGTCTGCAGAGACTTTCTCTGCAGAGTCCCAAAACAGGCGTTTTCAGCCCATTACCGGCATATGGAAGAAACAGCAGTAAGCACAGGGAAATATCTGCTTCTAAATCCAAAACGCAGCTATCTAACAGAACGGTTGTCTATGTGTGCACTCAACTTCCAGAGTTAAACCCGTGTGTGGATTCAGCAGTCTGCAGAGACTTTCTCTGCAGAGTCCCAAAACAGGCGTTTTCAGCCCATTACCGGCATATGGAAGAAACAGCAGTAAGCACAGGGAAATATCTGCTTCTAAATCCAAAACGCAGCTATCTAACAGAACGGTTGTCAATGTGTGCACTCAACTTCCAGAGTTAAACCCGTGTGTGGATTCAGCAGTCTGCAAACACTTTCTCTGCAGAGTCCCAAAACAGGCGTTTTCAGCCCATTACCGGCATATGGAAGAAACAGCAGTAAGCACAGGGAAATATCTGCTTCTAAATCCAAAACGCAGCTATCTAACAGAACGGTTGTCAATGTGTGCACTCAACTTCCAGAGTTAAACCCGTGTGTGGATTCAGCAGTCTGCAGAGACTTTCTCTGCAGAGTCCCAAAACAGGCGTTTTCAGCCCATTACCGGCATATGGAAGAAACAGCAGTAAGCACAGGGAAATATCTGCTTCTAAATCCAAAACGCAGCTATCTAACAGAACGGTTGTCAATGTGTGCACTCAACTTCCAGAGTTAAACCCGTGTGTGGATTCAGCAGTCTGCAGAGACTTTCTCTGCAGAGTCCCAAAACAGGCGTTTTCAGCCCATTACCGGCATATGGAAGAAACAGCAGTAAGCACAGGGAAATATCTGCTTCTAAATCCAAAACGCAGCTATCTAACAGAACGGTTGTCAATGTGTGCACTCAACTTCCAGAGTTAAAGCCGTGTGTGGATTCAGCAGTCTGCAAACACTTTCTCTGCAGAGTCCCAAAACAGGCGTTTTCAGCCCATTACCGGCATATGGAAGAAACAGCAGTAAGCACAGGGAAATATCTGCTTCTAAATCCAAAACGCAGCTATCTAACAGAACGGTTGTCAATGTGTGCACTCAACTTCCAGAGTTAAACCCGTGTGTGGATTCAGCAGTCTGCAGAGACTTTCTCTGCAGAGTCCCAAAACAGGCGTTTTCAGCCCATTACCGGCATATGGAAGAAACAGCAGTAAGCACAGGGAAATATCTGCTTCTAAATCCAAAACGCAGCTATCTAACAGAACGGTTGTCAATGTGTGCACTCAACTTCCAGAGTTAAACCCGTGTGTGGATTCAGCTGTCTGCAGAGACTTTCTCTGCAGAGTCCCAAAACAGGCGTTTTCAGCCCATTACCGGCATATGGAAGAAACAGCAGTAAGCACAGGGAAATATCTGCTTCTAAATCCAAAACGCAGCTATCTAACAGAACGGTTGTCAATGTGTGCACTCAACTTCCAGAGTTAAACCCGTGTGTGGATTCAGCAGTCTGCAGAGACTTTCTCTGCAGAGTCCCAAAACAGGCGTTTTCAGCCCATTACCGGCATATGGAAGAAACAGCAGTAAGCACAGGGAAATATCTGCTTCTAAATCCAAAACGCAGCTATCTAACAGAACGGTTGTCAATGTGTGCACTCAACTTCCAGAGTTAAACCCGTGTGTGGATTCAGCAGTCTGCAAACACTTTCTCTGCAGAGTCCAAAACAGGCGTTTTCAGCCCATTACCGGCATATGGAAGACACAGCAGTAAGCACAGCGAAATATCTGCTTCTAAATCCAAAACGCAGCTATCTAACAGAACGGTTGTCAATGTGTGCACTCAACTTCCAGAGTTAAACCCGTGTGTGGATTCAGCAGTCTGCAAACACTTTCTCTGCCGAGTCCCAAAACAGGCGTTTTCAGCCCATTACCGGCATATGGAAGAAGCAGCAGTAAGCACAGGGAAATATCTGCTTCTAAATCCAAAACGCAGCTATCTAACAGAACGGTTGTCAATGTGTGCACTCAACTTCCAGAGTTAAACCCGTGTGTGGATTCAGCAGTCTGCAAACACTTTCTCTGCAGAGTCCCAAAACAGGCGTTTTCAGCCCATTACCGGCATATGGAAGAAACAGCAGTAAGCACAGGGAAATATCTGCTTCTAAATCCAAAACGCAGCTATCTAACAGAACGGTTGTCAATGTGTACACTCAACTTCCAGAGTTAAACCCGTGTGTGGATTCAGCAGTCTGCAAACACTTTCTCTGCAGAGTCCCAAAACAGGCGTTTTCAGCCCATTACCGGCATATGGAAGAAACAGCAGTAAGCACAGGGAAATATCTGCTTCTAAATCCAAAACGCAGCTATCTAACAGAACGGTTGTCAATGTGTGCACTCAACTTCCAGAGTTAAACCCGTGTGTGGATTCAGCAGTCTGCAAACACTTTCTCTGCAGAGTCCCAAAACAGGCGTTTTCAGCCCATTACCGGCATATGGAAGAAACAGCAGTAAGCACAGGGAAATATCTGCTTCTAAATCCAAAACGCAGCTATCTAACAGAACGGTTGTCAATGTGTGCACTCAACTTCCAGAGTTAAACCCGTGTGTGGATTCAGCAGTCTGCAAACACTTTCTCTGCAGAGTCCCAAAACAGGCGTTTTCAGCCCATTACCGGCATATGGAAGAAACAGCAGTAAGCACAGGGAAATATCTGCTTCTAAATCCAAAACGCAGCTATCTAACAGAACGGTTGTCAATGTGTGCACCCAACTTCCAGAGTTAAACCCGTGTGTGGATTCAGCAGTCTGCAAACAGTTTCTCTGCAGAGTCCCAAAACAGGCGTTTTCAGCCCATTACCGGCATAGGGAAGAAACAGCAGTAAGCACAGGGAAATATCTGCTTCTAAATCCAAAACGCAGCTATCTAACAGAACGGTTGTCAATGTGTGCACTCAACTTCCAGAGTTAAACCCGTGTGTGGATTCAGCAGTCTGCAAACACTTTCTCTGCAGAGTCCCAAAACAGGCGTTTTCAGCCCATTACCGGCATAGGGAAGAAACAGCAGTAAGCACAGGGAAATATCTGCTTCTAAATCCAAAACGCAGCTATCTAACAGAACGGTTGTCAATGTGTGCACTCAACTTCCAGAGTTAAACCCGTGTGTGGATTCAGCAGTCTGCAGAGACTTTCTCTGCAGAGTCCCAAAACAGGCGTTTTCAGCCCATTACCGGCATATGGAAGAAACAGCAGTAAGCACAGGGAAATATCTGCTTCTAAATCCAAAACGCAGCTATCTAACAGAACGGTTGTCAATGTGTGCACTCAACTTCCAGAGTTAAACCCGTGTGTGGATTCAGCAGCCTGCAGAGACTTTCTCTGCAGAGTCCCAAAACAGGCGTTTTCAGCCCATTACCGGCATATGGAAGAAACAGCAGTAAGCACAGGGAAATATCTGCTTCTAAATCCAAAACGCAGCTATCTAACAGAACGGTTGTCAATGTGTGCACTCAACTTCCAGAGTTAAACCCGTGTGTGGATTCAGCAGTCTGCAAACACTTTCTCTGCAGAGTCCCAAAACAGGCGTTTTCAGCCCATTACCGGCATATGGAAGAAACAGCAGTAAGCACAGGGAAATATCTGCTTCTAAATCCAAAACGCAGCTATCTAACAGAACGGTTGTCAATGTGTGCACTCAACTTCCAGAGTTAAACCCGTGTGTGGATTCAGCAGTCTGCAGAGACTTTCTCTGCAGAGTCCCAAAACAGGCGTTTTCAGCCCATTACCGGCATATGGAAGAAACAGCAGTAAGCACAGGGAAATATCTGCTTCTAAATCCAAAACGCAGCTATCTAACAGAACGGTTGTCAATGTGTGCACTCAACTTCCAGAGTTAAACCCGTGTGTGGATTCAGCAGTCTGCAGAGACTTTCTCTGCAGAGTCCCAAAACAGGCGTTTTCAGCCCATTACCGGCATATGGAAGAAACAGCAGTAAGCACAGGGAAATATCTGCTTCTAAATCCAAAACGCAGCTATCTAACAGAACGGTTGTCAATGTGTGCACTCAACTTCCAGAGTTAAACCCGTGTGTGGATTCAGCAGTCTGCAAACACTTTCTCTGCAGAGTCCCAAAACAGGCGTTTTCAGCCCATTACCGGCATATGGAAGATGCAGCAGTAAGCACAGGGAAATATCTGCTTCTAAATCCAAAACGCAGCTATCTAACAGAACGGTTGTCAATGTGTGCACTCAACTTCCAGAGTTAAACCCGTGTGTGGATTCAGCAGTCTGCAGAGACTTTCTCTGCAGAGTCCCAAAACAGGCGTTCTCAGCCCATTACCGGCATATGGAAGAAACAGCAGTAAGCACAGGGAAATATCTGCTTCTAAATCCAAAACGCAGCTTTCTAACAGAACGGTTGTCAATGTGTGCACTCAACTTCCAGAGTTAAACCCGTGTGTGGATTCAGCAGTCTGCAGAGACTTTCTCTGCAGAGTCCCAAAACAGGCGTTTTCAGCCATTACCGGCATATGGAAGAAACAGCAGTAAGCACAGGGAAATATCTGCTTCTAAATCCAAAACGCAGCTATCTAACAGAACGGTTGTCAATGTGTGCACTCAACTTCCAGAGTTAAACCCGTGTGTGGATTCAGCAGTCTGCAAACCCTTTCTCTGCAGAGTCCCAAAACAGGCGTTTTCAGCCCATTACCGGCATATGGAAGAAACAGCAGTAAGCACAGGGAAATATCTGCTTCTAAATCCAAAACGCAGCTATCTAACAGAACGGTTGTCAATGTGTGCACTCAACTTCCGGAGTTAAACCCGTGTGTGGATTCAGCAGCCTGCAGAGACTTTCTCTGCAGAGTCCCAAAACAGGCGTTTTCAGCCCATTACCGGCATATGGAAGAAACAGCAGTAAGCACAGGGAAATATCTGCTTCTAAATCCAAAACGCAGCTATCTAACAGAACGGTTGTCAATGTGTGCACTCAACTTCCAGAGTTAAACCCGTGTGTGGATTCAGCAGTCTGCAGAGACTTTCTCTGCAGAGTCCCAAAACAGGCGTTCTCAGCCCATTACCGGCATATGGAAGAAACAGCAGTAAGCACAGGGAAATATCTGCTTCTAAATCCAAAACGCAGCTATCTAACAGAACGGTTGTCAATGTGTGCACTCAACTTCCAGAGTTAAACCCGTGTGTGGATTCAGCAGTCTGCAGAGACTTTCTCTGCAGAGTCCCAAAACAGGCGTTTTCAGCCATTACCGGCATATGGAAGAAACAGCAGTAAGCACAGGGAAATATCTGCTTCTAAATCCAAAACGCAGCTATCTAACAGAACGGTTGTCAATGTGTGCACTCAACTTCCAGAGTTAAACCCGTGTGTGGATTCAGCAGTCTGCAAACCCTTTCTCTGCAGAGTCCCAAAACAGGCGTTTTCAGCCCATTACCGGCATATGGAAGAAACAGCAGTAAGCACAGGGAAATATCTGCTTCTAAATCCAAAACGCAGCTATCTAACAGAACGGTTGTCAATGTGTGCACTCAACTTCCGGAGTTAAACCCGTGTGTGGATTCAGCAGCCTGCAGAGACTTTCTCTGCAGAGTCCCAAAACAGGCGTTTTCAGCCCATTACCGGCATATGGAAGAAACAGCAGTAAGCACAGGGAAATATCTGCTTCTAAATCCAAAACGCAGCTATCTAACAGAACGGTTGTCAATGTGTGCACTCAACTTCCAGAGTTAAACCCGTGTGTGGATTCAGCAGTCTGCAGAGACTTTCTCTGCAGAGTCCCAAAACAGGCGTTTTCAGCCCATTACCGGCATATGGAAGAAACAGCAGTAAGCACAGGGAAATATCTGCTTCTAAATCCAAAACGCAGCTATCTAACAGAACGATTGTCAATGTGTGCACTCAACTTCCAATATTAAACCCGTGTGTGGATTCAGCAGCCTGCAGAGACTTTCTCTGCAGAGTCCCAAAACAGGCGTTTTCAGCCCATTACCGGCATATGGAAGAAACAGCAGTAAGCACAGGGAAATATCTGCTTCTAAATCCAAAACGCAGCTATCTAACAGAACGGTTGTCAATGTGTGCACTCAACTTCCAGAGTTAAACCCGTGTGTGGATTCAGCAGTCTGCAGAGACTTTCTCTGCAGAGTCCCAAAACAGGCGTTTTCAGCCCATTACCGGCATATGGAAGAAACAGCAGTAAGCACAGGGAAATATCTGCTTCTAAATCCAAAACGCAGCTATCTAACAGAACGGTTGTCAATGTGTGCACTCAACTTCCAGAGTTAAACCCGTGTGTGGATTCAGCAGTCTGCAGAGACTTTCTCTGCAGAGTCCCAAAACAGGCGTTTTCAGCCCATTACCGGCATATGGAAGAAACAGCAGTAAGCACAGGGAAATATCTGCTTCTAAATCCAAAACGCAGCTATCTAACAGAACGGTTGTCAATGTGTGCACTCAACTTCCAGAGTTAAACCCGTGTGTGGATTCAGCAGTCTGCAAACAGTTTCTCTGCAGAGTCCCAAAACAGGCGTTTTCAGCCCATTACCGGCATAGGGAAGAAACAGCAGTAAGCACAGGGAAATATCTGCTTCTAAATCCAAAACGCAGCTATCTAACAGAACGGTTGTCAATGTGTGCACTCAACTTCCAGAGTTAAACCCGTGTGTGGATTCAGCAGTCTGCAAACACTTTCTCTGCAGAGTCCCAAAACAGGCGTTTTCAGCCCATTACCGGCATATGGAAGAAGCAGCAGGAAGCACAGGGAAATATCTGCTTCTAAATCCAAAACGCAGCTATCTAACAGAACGGTTGTCAATGTGTGCACTCAACTTCCAGAGTTAAACCCGTGTGTGGATTCAGCAGTCTGCAGAGACTTTCTCTGCAGAGTCCCAAAACAGGCGTTTTCAGCCCATTACCGGCATATGGAAGAAACAGCAGTAAGCACAGGGAAATATCTGCTTCTAAATCCAAAACGCAGCTATCTAACAGAACGGTTGTCAATGTGTGCACTCAACTTCCAGAGTTAAACCCGTGTGTGGATTCAGCAGTCTGCAAACACTTTCTCTGCAGAGTCCCAAAACAGGCGTTTTCAGCCCATTACCGGCATATGGAAGAAGCAGCAGTAAGCACAGGGAAATATCTGCTTCTAAATCCAAAACGCAGCTATCTAACAGAACGGTTGTCAATGTGTGCACTCAACTTCCAGAGTTAAACCCGTGTGTGGATTCAGCAGTCTGCAAACACTTTCTCTGCAGAGTCCCAAAACAGGCGTTTTCAGCCCATTACCGGCATATGGAAGAAACAGCAGTAAGCACAGGGAAATATCTGCTTCTAAATCCAAAACGCAGCTATCTAACAGAACGGTTGTCAATGTGTGCACTCAACTTCCAGAGTTAAACCCGTGTGTGGATTCAGCAGTCTGCAAACACTTTCTCTGCAGAGTCCCAAAACAGGCGTTTTCAGCCCATTACCGGCATATGGAAGAAGCAGCAGTAAGCACAGGGAAATATCTGCTTCTAAATCCAAAACGCAGCTATCTAACAGAACGGTTGTCAATGTGTGCACTCAACTTCCAGAGTTAAACCCGTGTGTGGATTCAGCAGTCTGCAGAGACTTTCTCTGCAGAGTCCCAAAACAGGCATTTTCAGCCCATTACCGGCATATGGAAGAAACAGCAGTAAGCACAGGGAAATATCTGCTTCTAAATCCAAAACGCAGCTATCTAACAGAACGGTTGTCAATGTGTGCACTCAACTTCCAGAGTTAAACCCGTGGGTGGATTCAGCAGCCTGCAGAGACTTTCTCTGCAGAGTCCCAAAACAGGCGTTTTCAGCCCTTTACCGGCATATGGAAGAAACAGCATAAGCACAGGGAAATATCTGCTTCTAAATCCAAAACGCAGCTATCTAACAGAACGGTTGTCAATGTGTGCACTCAACTTCCAGAGTTAAACCCGTGTGTGGATTCAGCAGTCTGCAAACACTTTCTCTGCAGAGTCCCAAAACAGGCGTTTTCAGCCCATTACCGGCATATGGAAGAAACAGCAGTAAGCACAGGGAAATATCTGCTTCTAAATCCAAAACGCAGCTATCTAACAGAACGGTTGTCAATGTGTGCACTCAACTTCCAGAGTTAAACCCGTGTGTGGATTCAGCAGTCTGCAGAGACTTTCTCTGCAGAGTCCCAAAACAGGCGTTTTCAGCCCATTACCGGCATATGGAAGAAACAGCAGTAAGCACAGGGAAATATCTGCTTCTAAATCCAAAACGCAGCTATCTAACAGAACGGTTGTCAATGTGTGCACTCAACTTCCAGAGTTAAACCCGTGTGTGGATTCAGCAGTCTGCAAACACTTTCTCTGCAGAGTCCCAAAACAGGCGTTTTCAGCCCATTACCGGCATATGGAAGAAACAGCAGTAAGCACAGGGAAATATCTGCTTCTAAATCCAAAACGCAGCTATCTAACAGAACGGTTGTCAATGTGTGCACTCATCTTCCAGAGTTAAACCCGTGTGTGGATTCAGCAGTCTGCAAACACTTTCTCTGCAGAGTCCCAAAACAGGCGTTTTCAGCCCATTACCGGCATATGGAAGAAACAGCAGTAAGCACAGGGAAATATCTGCTTCTAAATCCAAAACGCAGCTATCTAACAGAACGGTTGTCAATGTGTGCACTCAACTTCCAGAGTTAAACCCGTGTGTGGATTCAGCAGTCTGCAGAGACTTTCTCTGCAGAGTCCCAAAACAGGCGTTTTCAGCCCATTACCGGCATATGGAAGAAACAGCAGTAAGCACAGGGAAATATCTGCTTCTAAATCCAAAACGCAGCTATCTAACAGAACGGTTGTCAATGTGTGCACTCAACTTCCAGAGTTAAACCCGTGTGTGGATTCAGCAGTCTGCAGAGACTTTCTCTGCAGAGTCCCAAAACAGGCGTTTTCAGCCCATTACCGGCATATGGAAGAAACAGCAGTAAGCACAGGGAAATATCTGCTTCTAAATCCAAAACGCAGCTATCTAACAGAACGGTTGTCAATGTGTGCACTCAACTTCCAGAGTTAAACCCGTGTGTGGATTCAGCAGTCTGCAGAGACTTTCTCTGCAGAGTCCCAAAACAGGCGTTTTCAGCCCATTACCGGCATATGGAAGAAACAGCAGTAAGCACAGGGAAATATCTGCTTCTAAATCCAAAACGCAGCTATCTAACAGAACGGTTGTCAATGTGTGCACTCAACTTCCAGAGTTAAACCCGTGTGTGGATTCAGCAGTCTGCAAACACTTTCTCTGCAGAGTCCCAAAACAGGCGTTTTCAGCCCATTACCGGCATATGGAAGAAGCAGCAGTAAGCACAGGGAAATATCTGCTTCTAAATCCAAAACGCAGCTATCTAACAGAACGGTTGTCAACGTGTGCACTCAACTTCCAGAGTTAAACCCGTGTGTGGATTCAGCAGTCTGCAGAGACTTTCTCTGCAGAGTCCCAAAACAGGCGTTTTCAGCCCATTACCGGCATATGGAAGAAACAGCAGTAAGCACAGGGAAATATCTGCTTCTAAATCCAAAACGCAGCTATCTAACAGAACGGTTGTCAATGTGTGCACTCAACTTCCAGAGTTAAACCCGTGTGTGGATTCAGCAGTCTGCAGAGACTTTCTCTGCAGAGTCCCAAAACAGGCATTTTCAGCCCATTACCGGCATATGGAAGAAACAGCAGTAAGCACAGGGAAATATCTGCTTCTAAATCCAAAACGCAGCTATCTAACATAACGGTTGTCAATGTGTGCACTCAACTTCCAGAGTTAAACCCGTGGGTGGATTCAGCAGCCTGCAGAGACTTTCTCTGCAGAGTCCCAAAACAGGCGTTTTCAGCCCATTACCGGCATATGGAAGAAACAGCATAAGCACAGGGAAATATCTGCTTCTAAATCCAAAACGCAGCTATCTAACAGAACGGTTGTCAATGTGTGCACTCAACTTCCAGAGTTAAACCCGTGTGTGGATTCAGCAGTCTGCAAACACTTTCTCTGCAGAGTCCCAAAACAGGCGTTTTCAGCCCATTACCGGCATAAGGAAGAAACAGCAGTAAGCACAGGGAAATATCTGCTTCTAAATCCAAAACGCAGCTATCTAACAGAACGGTTGTCAATGTGTGCACTCAACTTCCAGAGTTAAACCCGTGTGTGGATTCAGCAGTCTGCAGAGACTTTCTCTGCAGAGTCCCAAAACAGGCGTTTTCAGCCCATTACCGGCATATGGAAGAAACAGCAGTAAGCACAGGGAAATATCTGCTTCTAAATCCAAAACGCAGCTATCTAACAGAACGGTTGTCAATGTGTGCACTCAACTTCCAGAGTTAAACCCGTGTGTGGATTCAGCAGTCTGCAAACACTTTCTCTGCAGAGTCCCAAAACAGGCGTTTTCAGCCCATTACCGGCATATGGAAGAAACAGCAGTAAGCACAGGGAAATATCTGCTTCTAAATCGAAAACGCAGCTATCTAACAGAACGGTTGTCAATGTGTGCACTCAACTTCCAGAGTTAAACCCGTGTGTGGATTCAGCAGCCTGCAGAGACTTTCTCTGCAGAGTCCCAAAACAGGCGTTTTCAGCCCATTACCGGCATATGGAAGAAACAGCAGTAAGCACAGGGAAATATCTGCTTCTAAATCCAAAACGCAGCTATCTAACAGAACGGTTGTCAATGTGTGCACTCAACTTCCAGAGTTAAACCCGTGTGTGGATTCAGCAGTCTGCAAACACTTTCTCTGCAGAGTCCCAAAACAGGCGTTTTCAGCCCATTACCGGCATATGGAAGAAGCAGCAGTAAGCACAGGGAAATATCTGCTTCTAAATCCAAAACGCAGCTATCTAACAGAACGGTTGTCAATGTGTGCACTCAACTTCCAGAGTTAAACCCGTGTGTGGATTCAGCAGTCTGCAGAGACTTTCTCTGCAGAGTCCCAAAACAGGCGTTTTCAGCCCATTACCGGCATATGGAAGAAACAGCAGTAAGCACAGGGAAATATCTGCTTCTAAATCCAAAACGCAGCTATCTAACAGAACGGTTGTCAATGTGTGCACTCAACTTCCAGAGTTAAACCCGTGTGTGGATTCAGCAGTCTGCAGAGACTTTCTCTGCAGAGTCCCAAAACAGGCGTTTTCAGCCCATTACCGGCATATGGAAGAAACAGCAGTAAGCACAGGGAAATATCTGCTTCTAAATCCAAAACGCAGCTATCTAACAGAACGGTTGTCAATGTGTGCACTCAACTTCCAGAGTTAAACCCGTGTGTGGATTCAGCAGTCTGCAAACACTTTCTCTGCAGAGTCCCAAAACAGGCGTTTTCAGCCCATTACCGGCATATGGAAGAAACAGCAGTAAGCACAGGGAAATATCTGCTTCTAAATCCAAAACGCAGCTATCTAACAGAACGGTTGTCTATGTGTGCACTCAACTTCCAGAGTTAAACCCGTGTGTGGATTCAGCAGTCTGCAGAGACTTTCTCTGCAGAGTCCCAAAACAGGCATTTTCAGCCCATTACCGGCATATGGAAGAAACAGCAGTAAGCACAGGGAAATATCTGCTTCTAAATCCAAAACGCAGCTATCTAACAGAACGGTTGTCAATGTGTGCACTCAACTTCCAGAGTTAAACCCGTGGGTGGATTCAGCAGCCTGCAGAGACTTTCTCTGCAGAGTCCCAAAACAGGCGTTTTCACCCTTTACCGGCATATGGAAGAAACAGCATAAGCACAGGGAAATATCTGCTTCTAAATCCAAAACGCAGCTATCTAACAGAACGGTTGTCAATGTGTGCACTCAACTTCCAGAGTTAAACCCGTGTGTGGATTCAGCAGTCTGCAAACACTTTCTCTGCAGAGTCCCAAAACAGGCGTTTTCAGCCCATTACCGGCATATGGAAGAAACAGCAGTAAGCACAGGGAAATATCTGCTTCTAAATCCAAAACGCAGCTATCTAACAGAACGGTTGTCAATGTGTGCACTCAACTTCCAGAGTTAAACCCGTGTGTGGATTCAGCAGTCTGCAGAGACTTTCTCTGCAGAGTCCCAAAACAGGCGTTTTCAGCCCATTACCGGCATATGGAAGAAACAGCAGTAAGCACAGGGAAATATCTGCTTCTAAATCCAAAACGCAGCTATCTAACAGAACGGTTGTCAATGTGTGCACTCAACTTCCAGAGTTAAACCCGTGTGTGGATTCAGCAGTCTGCAGAGACTTTCTCTGCAGAGTCCCAAAACAGGCGTTTTCAGCCCATTACCGGCATATGGAAGAAACAGCAGTAAGCACAGGGAAATATCTGCTTCTAAATCCAAAACGCAGCTATCTAACAGAACGGTTCTCAATGTGTGCACTCATCTTCCAGAGTTAAACCCGTGTGTGGATTCAGCAGTCTGCAAACACTTTCTCTGCAGAGTCCCAAAACAGGCGTTTTCAGCCCATTACCGGCATATGGAAGAAACAGCAGTAAGCACAGGGAAATATCTGCTTCTAAATCCAAAACGCAGCTATCTAACAGAACGGTTGTCAATGTGTGCACTCAACTTCCAGAGTTAAACCCGTGTGTGGATTCAGCAGTCTGCAGAGACTTTCTCTGCAGAGTCCCAAAACAGGCGTTTTCAGCCCATTACCGGCATATGGAAGAAACAGCAGTAAGCACAGGGAAATATCTGCTTCTAAATCCAAAACGCAGCTATCTAACAGAACGGTTGTCAATGTGTGCACTCAACTTCCAGAGTTAAACCCGTGTGTGGATTCAGCAGTCTGCAGAGACTTTCTCTGCAGAGTCCCAAAACAGGCGTTTTCAGCCCATTACCGGCATATGGAAGAAACAGCAGTAAGCAAAGGGAAATATCTGCTTCTAAATCCAAAACGCAGCTATCTAACAGAACGGTTGTCAATGTGTGCACTCAACTTCCAGAGTTAAACCCGTGTGTGGATTCAGCAGTCTGCAGAGACTTTCTCTGCAGAGTCCCAAAACAGGCGTTTTCAGCCCATTACCGGCATATGGAAGAAACAGCAGTAAGCACAGGGAAATATCTGCTTCTAAATCCAAAACGCAGCTATCTAACAGAACGGTTGTCAATGTGTGCACTCAACTTCCAGAGTTAAACCCGTGTGTGGATTCAGCAGTCTGCAAACACTTTCTCTGCAGAGTCCCAAAACAGGCGTTTTCAGCCCATTACCGGCATATGGAAGAAGCAGCAGTAAGCACAGGGAAATATCTGCTTCTAAATCCAAAACGCAGCTATCTAACAGAACGATTGTCAACGTGTGCACTCAACTTCCAGAGTTAAACCCGTGTGTGGATTCAGCAGTCTGCAGAGACTTTCTCTGCAGAGTCCCAAAACAGGCGTTTTCAGCCCATTACCGGCATATGGAAGAAACAGCAGTAAGCACAGGGAAATATCTGCTTCTAAATCCAAAACGCAGCTATCTAACAGAACGGTTGTCAATGTGTGCACTCAACTTCCAGAGTTAAACCCGTGTGTGGATTCAGCAGTCTGCAGAGACTTTCTCTGCAGAGTCCCAAAACAGGCATTTTCAGCCCATTACCGGCATATGGAAGAAACAGCAGTAAGCACAGGGAAATATCTGCTTCTAAATCCAAAACGCAGCTATCTAACATAACGGTTGTCAATGTGTGCACTCAACTTCCAGAGTTAAACCCGTGGGTGGATTCAGCAGCCTGCAGAGACTTTCTCTGCAGAGTCCCAAAACAGGCGTTTTCAGCCCATTACCGGCATATGGAAGAAACAGCATAAGCACAGGGATATATCTGCTTCTAAATCCAAAACGCAGCTATCTAACAGAACGGTTGTCAATGTGTGCACTCAACTTCCAGAGTTAAACCCGTGTGTGGATTCAGCAGTCTGCAAACACTTTCTCTGCAGAGTCCCAAAACAGGCGTTTTCAGCCCATTACCGGCATATGGAAGAAACAGCAGTAAGCACAGGGAAATATCTGCTTCTAAATCCAAAACGCAGCTATCTAACAGAACGGTTGTCAATGTGTGCACTCAACTTCCAGAGTTAAACCCGTGTGTGGATTCAGCAGTCTGCAGAGACTTTCTCTGCAGAGTCCCAAAACAGGCGTTTTCAGCCCATTACCGGCATATGGAAGAAACAGCAGTAAGCACAGGGAAATATCTGCTTCTAAATCCAAAACGCAGCTATCTAACAGAACGGTTGTCAATGTGTGCACTCAACTTCCAGAGTTAAACCCGTGTGTGGATTCAGCAGTCTGCAAACACTTTCTCTGCAGAGTCCCAAAACAGGCGTTTTCAGCCCATTACCGGCATATGGAAGAAACAGCAGTAAGCACAGGGAAATATCTGCTTCTAAATCCAAAACGCAGCTATCTAACAGAACGGTTGTCAATGTGTGCACTCATCTTCCAGAGTTAAACCCATGTGTGGATTCAGCAGTCTGCAAACACTTTCTCTGCAGAGTCCCAAAACAGGCGTTTTCAGCCCATTACCGGCATATGGAAGAAACAGCAGTAAGCACAGGGAAATATCTGCTTCTAAATCCAAAACGCAGCTATCTAACAGAACGGTTGTCAATGTGTGCACTCAACTTCCAGAGTTAAACCCGTGTGTGGATTCAGCAGTCTGCAGAGACTTTCTCTGCAGAGTCCCAAAACAGGCGTTTTCAGCCCATTACCGGCATATGGAAGAAACAGCAGTAAGCACAGGGAAATATCTGCTTCTAAATCCAAAACGCAGCTATGTAACAGAACGGTTGTCAATGTGTGCACTCAACTTCCAGAGTTAAACCCGTGTGAGGATTCAGCAGTCTGCAGAGACTTTCTCTGCAGAGTCCCAAAACAGGCGTTTTCAGCCCATTACCGGCATATGGAAGAAACAGCAGTAAGCACAGGGAAATATCTGCTTCTAAATCCAAAACGCAGCTATCTAACAGAACGGTTGTCAATGTGTGCACTCAACTTCCAGAGTTAAACCCGTGTGTGGATTCAGCAGTCTGCAGAGACTTTCTCTGCAGAGTCCCAAAACAGGCGTTTTCAGCCCATTACCGGCATATGGAAGAAACAGCAGTAAGCACAGGGAAATATCTGCTTCTAAATCCAAAACGCAGCTATCTAACAGAACGGTTGTCAATGTGTGCACTCAACTTCCAGAGTTAAACCCGTGTGTGGATTCAGCAGTCTGCAAACACTTTCTCTGCAGAGTCCCAAAACAGGCGTTTTCAGCCCATTACCGGCATATGGAAGAAGCAGCAGTAAGCACAGGGAAATATCTGCTTCTAAATCCAAAACGCAGCTATCTAACAGAACGGTTGTCAATGTGTGCACTCAACTTGCAGAGTTAAACCCGTGTGTGGATTCAGCAGTCTGCAGAGACTTTCTCTGCAGAGTCCCAAAACAGGCGTTTTCAGCCCATTACCGGCATATGGAAGAAACAGCAGTAAGCACAGGGAAATATCTGCTTCTAAATCCAAAACGCAGCTATCTAACAGAACGGTTGTCAATGTGTGCACTCAACTTCCAGAGTTAAACCCGTGTGTGGATTCAGCAGTCTGCAGAGACTTTCTCTGCAGAGTCCCAAAACAGGCGTTTTCAGCCCATTACCGGCATATGGAAGAAACAGCAGTAAGCACAGGGAAATATCTGCTTCTAAATCCAAAACGCAGCTATCTAACAGAACGGTTGTCAATGTGTGCACTCAACTTCCAGAGTTAAACCCGTGTGTGGATTCAGCAGTCTGCAAACACTTTCTCTGCAGAGTCCCAAAACAGGCGTTTTCAACCCATTACCGGCATATGGAAGAAGCAGCAGTAAGCACAGGGAAATATCTGCTTCTAAATCCAAAACGCAGCTATCTAACAGAACGGTTGTCAACGTGTGCACTCAACTTCCAGAGTTAAACCCGTGTGTGGATTCAGCAGTCTGCAGAGACTTTCTCTGCAGAGTCCCAAAACAGGCGTTTTCAGCCCATTACCGGCATATGGAAGAAACAGCAGTAAGCACAGGGAAATATCTGCTTCTAAATCCAAAACGCAGCTATCTAACAGAACGGTTGTCAATGTGTGCACTCAACTTCCAGAGTTAAACCCGTGTGTGGATTCAGCAGCCTGCAGAGACTTTCTCTGCAGAGTCCCAAAACAGGCGTTTTCAGCCCATTACCGGCATATGGAAGAAACAGCAGTAAGCACAGGGAAATATCTGCTTCTAAATCCAAAACGCAGCTATCTAACAGAACGGTTGTCAATGTGTGCACTCAACTTCCAGAGTTAAACCCGTGTGTGGATTCAGCAGTCTGCAAACACTTTCTCTGCAGAGTCCCAAAACAGGCGTTTTCAGCCCATTACCGGCATATGGAAGAAACAGCAGTAAGCACAGGGAAATATCTGCTTCTAAATCCAAAACGCAGCTATCTAACAGAACGGTTGTCAATGTGTGCACTCAACTTCCAGAGTTAAACCCGTGTGTGGATTCAGCAGTCTGCAAACACTTTCTCTGCAGAGTCCCAAAACAGGCGTTTTCAGCCCATTACCGGCATATGGAAGAAGCAGCAGTAAGCACAGGGAAATATCTGCTTCTAAATCCAAAACGCAGCTATCTAACAGAACGGTTGTCAATGTGTGCACTCAACTTCCAGAGTTAAACCCGTGTGTGGATTCAGCAGTCTGCAAACACTTTCTCTGCAGAGTCCCAAAACAGGCGTTTTCAGCCCATTACCGGCATATGGAAGAAGCAGCAGTAAGCACAGGGAAATATCTGCTTCTAAATCCAAAACGCAGTTATCTAACAGAACGGTTGTCAATGTGTGCACTCAACTTCCAGAGTTAAACCCGTGTGTGGATTCAGCAGTCTGCAGAGACTTTCTCTGCAGAGTCCCAAAACAGGCGTTTTCAGCCCATTACCGGCATATGGAAGAAACAGCAGTAAGCACAGGGAAATATCTGCTTCTAAATCCAAAACGCAGCTATCTAACAGAACGGTTGTCAATGTGTGCACTCAACTTCCAGAGTTAAACCCGTGTGTGGATTCAGCAGTCTGCAGAGACTTTCTCTGCAGAGTCCCAAAACAGGCGTTTTCAGCCCATTACCGGCATATGGAAGAAACAGCAGTAAGCACAGGGAAATATCTGCTTCTAAATCCAAAACGCAGCTATCTAACAGAACGGTTGTCAATGTGTGCACTCAACTTCCAGAGTTAAACCCGTGTGTGGATTCAGCAGTCTGCAGAGACTTTCTCTGCAGAGTCCCAAAACAGGCGTTTTCAGCCCATTACCGGCATATGGAAGAAACAGCAGTAAGCACAGGGAAATATCTGCTTCTAAATCCAAAACGCAGCTATCTAACAGAACGGTTGTCAATGTGTGCACTCAACTTCCAGAGTTAAACCCGTGTGTGGATTCAGCAGTCTGCAAACACTTTCTCTGCAGAGTCCCAAAACAGGCGTTTTCAGCCCATTACCGGCATATGGAAGAAGCAGCAGTAAGCACAGGGAAATATCTGCTTCTAAATCCAAAACGCAGCTATCTAACAGAACGGTTGTCAACGTGTGCACTCAACTTCCAGAGTTAAACCCGTGTGTGGATTCAGCAGTCTGCAGAGACTTTCTCTGCAGAGTCCCAAAACATGCGTTTTCAGCCCATTACCGGCATATGGAAGAAACAGCAGTAAGCACAGGGAAATATCTGCTTCTAAATCCAAAACGCAGCTATCTAACAGAACGATTGTCAATGTGTGCACTCAACTTCCAGAGTTAAACCCGTGTGTGGATTCAGCAGCCTGCAGAGACTTTCTCTGCAGAGTCCCAAAACAGGCGTTTTCAGCCCATTACCGGCATATGGAAGAAACAGCAGTAAGCACAGGGAAATATCTGCTTCTAAATCCAAAACGCAGCTATCTAACAGAACGGTTGTCAATGTGTGCACTCAACTTCCAGAGTTAAACCCGTGTGTGGATTCAGCAGTCTGCAAACACTTTCTCTGCAGAGTCCCAAAACAGGCGTTTTCAGCCCATTACCGGCATATGGAAGAAACAGCAGTAAGCACAGGGAAATATCTGCTTCTAAATCCAAAACGCAGCTATCTAACAGAACGGTTGTCAATGTGTGCACTCAACTTCCAGAGTTAAACCCGTGTGTGGATTCAGCAGTCTGCAAACACTTTCTCTGCAGAGTCCCAAAACAGGCGTTTTCAGCCCATTACCGGCATATGGAAGAAGAAGCAGTAAGCACAGGGAAATATCTGCTTCTAAATCCAAAACGCAGCTATCTAACAGAACGGTTGTCAATGTGTGCACTCAACTTCCAGAGTTAAACCCGTGTGTGGATTCAGCAGTCTGCAAACACTTTCTCTGCAGAGTCCCAAAACAGGCGTTTTCAGCCCATTACCGGCATATGGAAGAAGCAGCAGTAAGCACAGGGAAATATCTGCTTCTAAATCCAAAACGCAGCTATCTAACAGAACGGTTGTCAATGTGTGCACTCAACTTCCAGAGTTAAACCCGTGTGTGGATTCAGCAGTCTGCAGAGACTTTCTCTGCAGAGTCCCAAAACAGGCGTTTTCAGCCCATTACCGGCATATGGAAGAAACAGCAGTAAGCACAGGGAAATATCTGCTTCTAAATCCAAAACGCAGCTATCTAACAGAACGGTTGTCAATGTGTGCACTCAACTTCCAGAGTTAAACCCGTGTGTGGATTCAGCAGTCTGCAGAGACTTTCTCTGCAGAGTCCCAAAACAGGCGTTTTCAGCCCATTACCGGCATATGGAAGAAACAGCAGTAAGCACAGGGAAATATCTGCTTCTAAATCCAAAACGCAGCTATCTAACAGAACGGTTGTCAATGTGTGCACTCAACTTCCAGAGTTAAACCCGTGTGTGGATTCAGCAGTCTGCAAACACTTTCTCTGCAGAGTCCCAAAACAGGCGTTTTCAGCCCATTACCGGCATATGGAAGAAGCAGCAGTAAGCACAGGGAAATATCTGCTTCTAAATCCAAAACGCAGCTATCTAACAGAACGGTTGTCAACGTGTGCACTCAACTTCCAGAGTTAAACCCGTGTGTGGATTCAGCAGTCTGCAGAGTCTTTCTCTGCAGAGTCCCAAAACAGGCGTTTTCAGCCCATTACCGGCATATGGAAGAAACAGCAGTAAGCACAGGGAAATATCTGCTTCTAAATCCAAAACGCAGCTATCTAACAGAACGGTTGTCAATGTGTGCACTCAACTTCCAGAGTTAAACCCGTGTGTGGATTCAGCAGCCTGCAGAGACTTTCTCTGCAGAGTCCCAAAACAGGCGTTTTCAGCCCATTACCGGCATATGGAAGAAACAGCAGTAAGCACAGGGAAATATCTGCTTCTAAATCCAAAACGCAGCTATCTAACAGAACGGTTGTCAATGTGTGCACTCAACTTCCAGAGTTAAACCCGTGTGTGGATTCAGCAGTCTGCAAACACTTTCTCTGCAGGGTCCCAAAACAGGCGTTTTCAGCCCATTACCGGCATATGGAAGAAACAGCAGTAAGCACAGGGAAATATCTGCTTCTAAATCCAAAACGCAGCTATCTAACAGAACGGTTGTCAATGTGTGCACTCAACTTCCAGAGTTAAACCCGTGTGTGGATTCAGCAGCCTGCAAACACTTTCTCTGCAGAGTCCCAAAACAGGCGTTTTCAGCCCATTACCGGCATATGGAAGAAACAGCAGTAAGCACAGGGAAATATCTGCTTCTAAATCCAAAACGCAGCTATCTAACAGAACGGTTGTCAATGTGTGCACTCAACTTCCAGAGTTAAACCCGTGTGTGGATTCAGCAGTCTGCAGAGACTTTCTCTGCAGAGTCCCAAAACAGGCGTTTTCAGCCCATTACCGGCATATGGAAGAAACAGCAGTAAGCACAGGGAAAAATCTGCTTCTAAATCCAAAACGCAGCTATCTAACAGAACGGTTGTCAATGTGTGCACTCAACTTCCAGAGTTAAACCCGTGTGTGGATTCAGCAGTCTGCAAACACTTTCTCTGCAGAGTCCCAAAACAGGCGTTTTCAGCCCATTACCGGCATATGGAAGAAGCAGCAGTAAGCACAGGGAAATATCTGCTTCTAAATCCAAAACGCAGCTATCTAACAGAACGGTTGTCAATGTGTGCACTCAACTTCCAGAGTTAAACCCGTGTGTGGATTCAGCAGTCTGCAGAGACTTTCTCTGCAGAGTCCCAAAACAGGCGTTTTCAGCCCATTACCGGCATATGGAAGAAACAGCAGTAAGCACAGGGAAATATCTGCTTCTAAATCCAAAACGCAGCTATCTAACAGAACGGTTGTCAATGTGTGCACTCAACTTCCAGAGTTAAACCCGTGTGTGGATTCAGCAGCCTGCAGAGACTTTCTCTGCAGAGTCCCAAAACAGGCGTTTTCAGCCCATTACCGGCATATGGAAGAAACAGCATAAGCACAGGGAAATATCTGCTTCTAAATCCAAAACGCAGCTATCTAACAGAACGGTTGTCAATGTGTGCACTCAACTTCCAGAGTTAAACCCGTGTGTGGATTCAGCAGTCTGCAAACACTTTCTCTGCAGAGTCCCAAAACAGGCGTTTTCAGCCCATTACTGGCATATGGAAGAAACAGCAGTAAGCACAGGGAAATATCTGCTTCTAAATCCAAAACGCAGCTATCTAACAGAACGTTTGTCAATGTGTGCACTCAACTTCCAGAGTTAAACCTGTGTGTGGATTCAGCAGTCTGCAGAGACTTTCTCTGCAGAGTCCCAAAACAGGCGTTTTCAGCCCATTACCGGCAAATGGAAGAAGCAGCTGTAAGCACAGGGAAATATCTGCTTCTAAATCCAAAACGCAGCTATCTAACAGAACGGTTGTCAATGTGTGCACTCAACTTCCAGAGTTAAACCCGTGTGTGGATTCAGCAGTCTGCAAACACTTTCTCTGCAGAGTCCCAAAACAGGCGTTTTCAGCCCATTACCGGCATATGGAAGAAACAGCAGTAAGCACAGGGAAATATCTGCTTCTAAATCCAAAACGCAGCTATCTAACAGAACGGTTGTCAATTGTGCACTCAACTTCCAGAGTTAAACCCGTGTGTGGATTCAGCAGTCTGCAAACACTTTCTCTGCAGAGTCCCAAAACAGGCGTTTTCAGCCCATTACCGGCATATGGAAGAAACAGCAGTAAGCACAGGGAAATATCTGCTTCTAAATCCAAAACGCAGCTATCTAACAGAACGGTTGTCAATGTGTGCACTCAACTTCCAGAGTTAAACCCGTGTGTGGATTCAGCAGTCTGCAGAGACTTTCTCTGCAGAGTCCCAAAACAGGCGTTTTCAGCCCATTACCGGCATATGGAAGAAACAGCAGTAAGCACAGGGAAATATCTGCTTCTAAATCCAAAACGCAGCTATCTAACAGAACGGTTGTCAATGTGTGCACTCAACTCCCAGAGTTAAACCCGTGTGTGGATTCAGCAGTCTGCAGAGACTTTCTCTGCAGAGTCCCAAAACAGGCGTTTTCAGCCCATTACCGGCATATGGAAGAAACAGCAGTAAGCACAGGGAAATATCTGCTTCTAAATCCAAAACGCAGCTATCTAACAGAACGGTTGTCAATGTGTGCACTCAACTTCCAGAGTTAAACCCGTGTGTGGATTCAGCAGTCTGCAAACACTTTCTCTGCAGAGTCCCAAAACAGGCGTTTTCAGCCCATTACCGGCATATGGAAGAAACAGCAGTAAGCACAGGGAAATATCTGCTTCTAAATCCAAAACGCAGCTATCTAACAGAACGGTTGTCAATGTGTGCACTCAACTTCCAGAGTTAAACCCGTGTGTGGATTCAGCAGTCTGCAGAGACTTTCTCTGCAGAGTCCCAAAACAGGCGTTTTCAGCCCATTACCGGCATATGGAAGAAACAGCAGTAAGCACAGGGAAATATCTGCTTCTAAATCCAAAACGCAGCTATCTAACAGAACGGTTGTCAATGTGTGCACTCAACTTCCAGAGTTAAACCCGTGTGTGGATTCAGCAGTCTGCAGAGACTTTCTCTGCAGAGTCCCAAAACAGGCGTTTTCAGCCCATTACCGGCATATGGAAGAAACAGCAGTAAGCACAGGGAAATATCTGCTTCTAAATCCAAAACGCAGCTATCTAACAGAACGGTTGTCAATGTGTGCACTCAACTTCCAGAGTTAAACCCGTGTGTGGATTCAGCAGTCTGCAAACACTTTCTCTGCAGAGTCCCAAAACAGGCGTTTTCAGCCCATTACCGGCATATGGAAGAAACAGCAGTAAGCACAGGGAAATATCTGCTTCTAAATCCAAAACGCAGCTATCTAACAGAACGGTTGTCAATGTGTGCACTCAACTTCCAGAGTTAAACCCGTGTGTGGATTCAGCAGCCTGCAAACACTTTCTCTGCAGAGTCCCAAAACAGGCGTTTTCAGCCCATTACCGGCATATGGAAGAAACAGCAGTAAGCACAGGGAAATATCTGCTTCTAAATCCAAAACGCAGCTATCTAACAGAACGGTTGTCAATGTGTGCACTCAACTTCCAGAGTTAAACCCGTGTGTGGATTCAGCAGTCTGCAGAGACTTTCTCTGCAGAGTCCCAAAACAGGCGTTTTCAGCCCATTACCGGCATATGGAAGAAACAGCAGTAAGCACAGGGAAAAATCTGCTTCTAAATCCAAAACGCAGCTATCTAACAGAACGGTTGTCAATGTGTGCACTCAACTTCCAGAGTTAAACCCGTGTGTGGATTCAGCAGTCTGCAAACACTTTCTCTGCAGAGTCCCAAAACAGGCGTTTTCAGCCCATTACCGGCATATGGAAGAAGCAGCAGTAAGCACAGGGAAATATCTGCTTCTAAATCCAAAACGCAGCTATCTAACAGAACGGTTGTCAATGTGTGCACTCAACTTCCAGAGTTAAACCCGTGTGTGGATTCAGCAGTCTGCAGAGACTTTCTCTGCAGAGTCCCAAAACAGGCGTTTTCAGCCCATTACCGGCATATGGAAGAAACAGCAGTAAGCACAGGGAAATATCTGCTTCTAAATCCAAAACGCAGCTATCTAACAGAACGGTTGTCAATGTGTGCACTCAACTTCCAGAGTTAAACCCGTGTGTGGATTCAGCAGCCTGCAGAGACTTTCTCTGCAGAGTCCCAAAACAGGCGTTTTCAGCCCATTACCGGCATATGGAAGAAACAGCATAAGCACAGGGAAATATCTGCTTCTAAATCCAAAACGCAGCTATCTAACAGAACGGTTGTCAATGTGTGCACTCAACTTCCAGAGTTAAACCCGTGTGTGGATTCAGCAGTCTGCAAACACTTTCTCTGCAGAGTCCCAAAACAGGCGTTTTCAGCCCATTACTGGCATATGGAAGAAACAGCAGTAAGCACAGGGAAATATCTGCTTCTAAATCCAAAACGCAGCTATCTAACAGAACGTTTGTCAATGTGTGCACTCAACTTCCAGAGTTAAACCTGTGTGTGGATTCAGCAGTCTGCAGAGACTTTCTCTGCAGAGTCCCAAAACAGGCGTTTTCAGCCCATTACCGGCAAATGGAAGAAGCAGCTGTAAGCACAGGGAAATATCTGCTTCTAAATCCAAAACGCAGCTATCTAACAGAACGGTTGTCAATGTGTGCACTCAACTTCCAGAGTTAAACCCGTGTGTGGATTCAGCAGTCTGCAAACACTTTCTCTGCAGAGTCCCAAAACAGGCGTTTTCAGCCCATTACCGGCATATGGAAGAAACAGCAGTAAGCACAGGGAAATATCTGCTTCTAAATCCAAAACGCAGCTATCTAACAGAACGGTTGTCAATTGTGCACTCAACTTCCAGAGTTAAACCCGTGTGTGGATTCAGCAGTCTGCAAACACTTTCTCTGCAGAGTCCCAAAACAGGCGTTTTCAGCCCATTACCGGCATATGGAAGAAACAGCAGTAAGCACAGGGAAATATCTGCTTCTAAATCCAAAACGCAGCTATCTAACAGAACGGTTGTCAATGTGTGCACTCAACTTCCAGAGTTAAACCCGTGTGTGGATTCAGCAGTCTGCAGAGACTTTCTCTGCAGAGTCCCAAAACAGGCGTTTTCAGCCCATTACCGGCATATGGAAGAAACAGCAGTAAGCACAGGGAAATATCTGCTTCTAAATCCAAAACGCAGCTATCTAACAGAACGGTTGTCAATGTGTGCACTCAACTCCCAGAGTTAAACCCGTGTGTGGATTCAGCAGTCTGCAGAGACTTTCTCTGCAGAGTCCCAAAACAGGCGTTTTCAGCCCATTACCGGCATATGGAAGAAACAGCAGTAAGCACAGGGAAATATCTGCTTCTAAATCCAAAACGCAGCTATCTAACAGAACGGTTGTCAATGTGTGCACTCAACTTCCAGAGTTAAACCCGTGTGTGGATTCAGCAGTCTGCAAACACTTTCTCTGCAGAGTCCCAAAACAGGCGTTTTCAGCCCATTACCGGCATATGGAAGAAACAGCAGTAAGCACAGGGAAATATCTGCTTCTAAATCCAAAACGCAGCTATCTAACAGAACGGTTGTCAACGTGTGCACTCAACTTCCAGAGTTAAACCCGTGTGTGGATTCAGCAGTCTGCAGAGACTTTCTCTGCAGAGTCCCAAAACAGGCGTTTTCAGCCCATTACCGGCATATGGAAGAAACAGCAGTAAGCACAGGGAAATATCTGCTTCTAAATCCAAAACGCAGCTATCTAACAGAACGGTTGTCAATGTGTGCACTCAACTTCCAGAGTTAAACCCGTGTGTGGATTCAGCAGTCTGCAGAGACTTTCTCTGCAGAGTCCCAAAACAGGCGTTTTCAGCCCATTACCGGCATATGGAAGAAACAGCAGTAAGCACAGGGAAATATCTGCTTCTAAATCCAAAACGCAGCTATCTAACAGAACGGTTGTCAATGTGTGCACTCAACTTCCAGAGTTAAACCCGTGTGTGGATTCAGCAGTCTGCAAACACTTTCTCTGCAGAGTCCCAAAACAGGCGTTTTCAGCCCATTACCGGCATATGGAAGAAACAGCAGTAAGCACAGGGAAATATCTGCTTCTAAATCCAAAACGCAGCTATCTAACAGAACGGTTGTCAATGTGTGCACTCAACTTCCAGAGTTAAACCCGTGTGTGGATTCAGCAGCCTGCAGAGACTTTCTCTGCAGAGTCCCAAAACAGGCGTTTTCAGCCTGTTACCGGCATATGGAAGAAACAGCAGTAAGCACAGGGAAATATCTGCTTCTAAATCCAAAACGCAGCTATCTAACAGAACGGTTGTCAATGTGTGCACTCAACTTCCAGAGTTAAACCCGTGTGTGGATTCAGCAGTCTGCAGAGACTTTCTCTGCAGAGTCCCAAAACAGGCGTTTTCAGCCCATTACCGGCATATGGAAGAAACAGCAGTAAGCACAGGGAAATATCTGCTTCTAAATCCAAAACGCAGCTATCTAACAGAACGGTTGTCAATGTGTGCACTCAACTTCCAGAGTTAAACCCGTGTGTGGATTCAGCAGTCTGCACAGACTTTCTCTGCAGAGTCCCAAAACAGGCGTTTTCAGCCCATTACCGGCATATAGAAGAAACAGCAGTAAGCACAGGGAAATATCTGCTTCTAAATCCAAAAGGCAGCTATCTAACAGAACGGTTGTCAATGTGTGCACTCAACTTCCAGAGTTAAACCCGTGTGTGGATTCAGCAGTCTGCAGAGACTTTCTCTGCAGAGTCCCAAAACAGGCGTTTTCAGCCCATTACCGGCATATGGAAGAAACAGCAGTAAGCACAGGGAAATATCTGCTTCTAAATCCAAAACGCAGCTATCTAACAGAACGGTTGTCAATGTGTGCACTCAACTTCCAGAGTTAAAGCCGTGTGTGGATTCAGCAGTCTGCAAACACTTTCTCTGCAGAGTCCCAAAACAGGCGTTTTCAGCCCATTACCGGCATATGGAAGAAACAGCAGTAAGCATAGGGAAATATCTGCTTCTAAATCCAAAACGCAGTTATCTAACAGAACGGTTGTCAATGTGTGCACTCAACTTCCAGAGTTAAACCCGTGTGTGGATTCAGCAGTCTGCAAACACTTTCTCTGCAGAGTCCCAAAACAGGCGTTTTCAGCCCATTACCGGCATATGGAAGAAACAGCAGTAAGCACAGGGAAATATCTGCTTCTAAATCCAAAACGCAGCTATCTAACAGAACGGTTGTCAATGTGTGCACTCAACTTCCAGAGTTAAACCCGTGTGTGGATTCAGCAGTCTGCAGAGACTTTCTCTGCAGAGTCCCAAAACAGGCGTTTTCAGCCCATTACCGGCATATGGAAGAAACAGCAGTAAGCACAGGGAAATATCTGCTTCTAAATCCAAAACGCAGCTATCTAACAGAACGGTTGTCAATGTGTGCACTCAACTTCCAGAGTTAAACCCGTGTGTGGATTCAGCAGTCTGCAGAGACTTTCTCTGCAGAGTCCCAAAACAGGCGTTTTCAGCCCATTACCGGCATATGGAAGAAACAGCAGTAAGCACAGGGAAATATCTGCTTCTAAATCCAAAACGCAGCTATCTAACAGAACGGTTGTCAATGTGTGCACTCAACTTCCAGAGTTAAACCCGTGTGTGGATTCAGCAGTCTGCAAACACTTTCTCTGCAGAGTCCCAAAACAGGCGTTTTCAGCCCATTACCGGCATATGGAAGAAACAGCAGTAAGCACAGGGAAATATCTGCTTCTAAATCCAAAACGCAGCTATCTAACAGAACGGTTGTCAATGTGTGCACTCAACTTCCAGTGTTAAACCCGTGTGTGGATTCAGCAGCCTGCAGAGACTTTCTCTGCAGAGTCCCAAAACAGGCGTTTTCAGCCCATTACCGGCATATGGAAGAAACAGCAGTAAGCACAGGGAAATATCTGCTTCTAAATCCAAAACGCAGCTATCTAACAGAACGGTTGTCAATGTGTGCACTCAACTTCCAGAGTTAAACCCGTGTGTGGATTCAGCAGTCTGCAGAGACTTTCTCTGCAGAGTCCCAAAACAGGCGTTTTCAGCCCATTACCGGCATATGGAAGAAACAGCAGTAAGCACAGGGAAATATCTGCTTCTAAATCCAAAACGCAGCTATCTAACAGAACGGTTGTCAATGTGTGCACTCAACTTCCAGAGTTAAACCCGTGTGTGGATTCAGCAGTCTGCAAACACTTTCTCTGCAGAGTCCCAAAACAGGCGTTTTCAGCCCATTACCGGCATATGGAAGAAACAGCAGTAAGCACAGGGAAATATCTGCTTCTAAATCCAAAACGCAGCTATCTAACAGAACGGTTGTCAATGTGTGCACTCAACTTCCAGAGTTAAACCCGTGTGTGGATTCAGCTGTCTGCAAACACTTTCTCTGCAGAGTCCCAAAACAGGCGTTTTCAGCCCATTACCGGCATATGGAAGAAACAGCAGTAAGCACAGGGAAATATCTGCTTCTAAATCCAAAACGCAGCTATCTAACAGAACGGTTGTCAATGTGTGCACTCAACTTCCAGAGTTAAACCCGTGTGTGGATTCAGCAGTCTGCAGAGACTTTCTCTGCAGAGTCCCAAAACAGGCGTTTTCAGCCCATTACCGGCATATGGAAGAAACAGCAGTAAGCACAGGGAAATATCTGCTTCTAAATCCAAAACGCAGCTATCTAACAGAACGGTTGTCAATGTGTGCACTCAACTTCCAGAGTTAAACCCGTGTGTGGATTCAGCAGTCTGCAAACACTTTCTCTGCAGAGTCCCAAAACAGGCGTTTTCAGCCCATTACCGGCATATGGAAGAAACAGCAGTAAGCACAGGGAAATATCTGCTTCTAAATCCAAAACGCAGCTATCTAACAGAACGGTTGTCAATGTGTGCACTCAACTTCCAGAGTTAAACCCGTGTGTGGATTCAGCAGTCTGCAGAGACTTTCTCTGCAGAGTCCCAAAACAGGCGTTTTCAGCCCATTACCGGCATATGGAAGAAACAGCAGTAAGCACAGGGAAATATCTGCTTCTAAATCCAAAACGCAGCTATCTAACAGAACGGTTGTCAATGTGTGCACTCAACTTCCAGAGTTAAACCCGTGTGTGGATTCAGCAGTCTGCAGAGACTTTCTCTGCAGAGTCCCAAAACAGGCGTTTTCAGCCCATTACCGGCATATGGAAGAAACAGCAGTAAGCACAGGGAAATATCTGCTTCTAAATCCAAAACGCAGCTATCTAACAGAACGGTTGTCAATGTGTGCACTCAACTTCCAGAGTTAAACCCGTGTGTGGATTCAGCAGTCTGCAAACACTTTCTCTGCAGAGTCCCAAAACAGGCGTTTTCAGCCCATTACCGGCATATGGAAGAAGCAGCAGTAAGCACAGGGAAATATCTGCTTCTAAATCCAAAACGCAGCTATCTAACAGAACGGTTGTCAATGTGTGCACTCAACTTCCAGAGTTAAACCCGTGTGTGGATTCAGCTGTCTGCAAACACTTTCTCTGCAGAGTCCCAAAACAGGCGTTTTCAGCCCATTACCGGCATATGGAAGAAACAGCAGTAAGCACAGGGAAATATCTGCTTCTAAATCCAAAACGCAGCTATCTAACAGAACGGTTGTCAATGTGTGCACTCAACTTCCAGAGTTAAACCCGTGTGTGGATTCAGCAGTCTGCAGAGACTTTCTCTGCAGAGTCCCAAAACAGGCGTTTTCAGCCCATTACCGGCATATGGAAGAAACAGCAGTAAGCACAGGGAAATATCTGCTTCTAAATCCAAAACGCAGCTATCTAACAGAACGGTTGTCAATGTGTGCACTCAACTTCCAGAGTTAAACCCGTGTGTGGATTCAGCAGTCTGCAAACACTTTCTCTGCAGAGTCCCAAAACAGGCGTTTTCAGCCCATTACCGGCATATGGAAGAAACAGCAGTAAGCACAGGGAAATATCTGCTTCTAAATCCAAAACGCAGCTATCTAACAGAACGGTTGTCAATGTGTGCACTCAACTTCCAGAGTTAAACCCGTGTGTGGATTCAGCAGTCTGCAGAGACTTTCTCTGCAGAGTCCCAAAACAGGCGTTTTCAGCCCATTACCGGCATATGGAAGAAACAGCAGTAAGCACAGGGAAATATCTGCTTCTAAATCCAAAACGCAGCTATCTAACAGAACGGTTGTCAATGTGTGCACTCAACTTCCAGAGTTAAACCCGTGTGTGGATTCAGCAGTCTGCAGAGACTTTCTCTGCAGAGTCCCAAAACAGGCGTTTTCAGCCCATTACCGGCATATGGAAGAAACAGCAGTAAGCACAGGGAAATATCTGCTTCTAAATCCAAAACGCAGCTATCTAACAGAACGGTTGTCAATGTGTGCACTCAACTTCCAGAGTTAAACCCGTGTGTGGATTCAGCAGTCTGCAAACACTTTCTCTGCAGAGTCCCAAAACAGGCGTTTTCAGCCCATTACCGGCATATGGAAGAAACAGCAGTAAGCACAGGGAAATATCTGCTTCTAAATCCAAAACGCAGCTATCTAACAGAACGGTTGTCAATGTGTGCACTCAACTTCCAGAGTTAAACCCGTGTGTGGATTCAGCAGCCTGCAGAGACTTTCTCTGCAGAGTCCCAAAACAGGCGTTTTCAGCCCATTACCGGCATATGGAAGAAACAGCAGTAAGCACAGGGAAATATCTGCTTCTAAATCCAAAACGCAGCTATCTAACAGAACGGTTGTCAATGTGTGCACTCAACTTCCAGAGTTAAACCCGTGTGTGGATTCAGCAGTCTGCAGAGACTTTCTCTGCAGAGTCCCAAAACAGGCGTTTTCAGCCCATTACCGGCATATGGAAGAAACAGCAGTAAGCACAGGGAAATATCTGCTTCTAAATCCAAAACGCAGCTATCTAACAGAACGGTTGTCAATGTGTGCACTCAACTTCCAGAGTTAAACCCGTGTGTGGATTCAACAGTCTGCAAACACTTTTTCTGCAGAGTCCCAAAACAGGCGTTTTCAGCCCATTACCGGCATATGGAAGAAACAGCAGTAAGCACAGGGAAATATCTGCTTCTAAATCCAAAACGCAGCTATCTAACAGAACGGTTGTCAATGTGTGCACTCAACTTCCAGAGTTAAACCCGTGTGTGGATTCAGCAGTCTGCAAACACTTTCTCTGCAGAGTCCCAAAACAGGCGTTTTCAGCCCATTACCGGCATATGGAAGAAACAGCAGTAAGCACAGGGAAATATCTGCTTCTAAATCCAAAACGCAGCTATCTAACAGAACGGTTGTCAATGTGTGCACTCATCTTCCAGAGTTAAACCCGTGTGTGGATTCAGCAGTCTGCAGAGACTTTCTCTGCAGAGTCCCAAAACAGGCGTTTTCAGCCCATTACCGGCATATGGAAGAAACAGCAGTAAGCACAGGGAAATATCTGCTTCTAAATCCAAAACGCAGCTATCTAACAGAACGGTTGTCAATGTGTGCACTCAACTTTCAGAGTTAAACCCGTGTGTGGATTCAGCAGTCTGCAGAGACTTTCTCTGCAGAGTCCCAAAACAGGCGTTTTCAGCCCATTACCGACATATGGAAGAAACAGCAGTAAGCACAGGGAAATATCTGCTTCTAAATCCAAAACGCAGCTATCTAACAGAACGGTTGTCAATGTGTGCACTCAACTTCCAGAGTTAAACCCGTGTGTGGATTCAGCAGTCTGCAGAGACTTTCTCTGCAGAGTCCCAAAACAGGCGTTTTCAGCCCATTACCGGCATATGGAAGAAACAGCAGTAAGCACAGGGAAATATCTGCTTCTAAATCCAAAACGCAGCTATCTAACAGAACGGTTGTCAATGTGTGCACTCAACTTCCAGAGTTAAACCCGTGTGTGGATTCAACAGTCTGCAAACACTTTTTCTGCAGAGTCCCAAAACAGGCGTTTTCAGCCCATTACCGGCATATGGAAGAAACAGCAGTAAGCACAGGGAAATATCTGCTTCTAAATCCAAAACGCAGCTATCTAACAGAACGGTTGTCAATGTGTGCACTCAACTTCCAGAGTTAAACCCGTGTGTGGATTCAGCAGTCTGCAAACACTTTCTCTGCAGAGTCCCAAAACAGGCGTTTTCAGCCCATTACCGGCATATGGAAGAAACAGCAGTAAGCACAGGGAAATATCTGCTTCTAAATCCAAAACGCAGCTATCTAACAGAACGGTTGTCAATGTGTGCACTCATCTTCCAGAGTTAAACCCGTGTGTGGATTCAGCAGTCTGCAGAGACTTTCTCTGCAGAGTCCCAAAACAGGCGTTTTCAGCCCATTACCGGCATATGGAAGAAACAGCAGTAAGCACAGGGAAATATCTGCTTCTAAATCCAAAACGCAGCTATCTAACAGAACGGTTGTCAATGTGTGCACTCAACTTTCAGAGTTAAACCCGTGTGTGGATTCAGCAGTCTGCAGAGACTTTCTCTGCAGAGTCCCAAAACAGGCGTTTTCAGCCCATTACCGACATATGGAAGAAACAGCAGTAAGCACAGGGAAATATCTGCTTCTAAATCCAAAACGCAGCTATCTAACAGAACGGTTGTCAATGTGTGCACTCAACTTCCAGAGTTAAACCCGTGTGTGGATTCAGCAGTCTGCAAACACTTTCTCTGCAGAGTCCAAAAACAGGCGTTTTCAGCCCATTACCGGCATATGGAAGAAACAGCAGTAAGCACAGGGAAATATCTGCTTCTAAATCCAAAACGCAGCTATCTAACAGAACGGTTGTCAATGTGTGCACTCAACTTCCAGAGTTAAACCCGTGTGTGGATTCAGCAGTCTGCAGAGACTTTCTCTGCAGAGTCCCAAAACAGGCGTTTTCAGCCCATTACCGGCATAAGGAAGAAAAAGCACTAAGCACAGGGAAATATCTGCTTCTAAATCCAAAACGCAGCTATCTAACAGAACGGTTGTCAATGTGTGCACTCAACTTCCAGAGTTAAACCCGTGTGTGGATTCAGCAGTCTGCAAACACTTTCTCTGCAGAGTCCCAAAACAGGCGTTTTCAGCCCATTACCGGCATATGGAAGAAACAGCAGTAAGCACAGGGAAATATCTGCTTCTAAATCCAAAACGCAGCTATCTAACAGAACGGTTGTCAATGTGTGCACTCAACTTCCAGAGTTAAACCCGTGTGTGGATTCAGCAGTCTGCAGAGACTTTCTCTGCAGAGTCCCAAAACAGGCGTTTTCAGCCCATTACCGGCATATAGAAGAAACAGCAGTAAGCACAGGGAAATATCTGCTTCTAAATCCAAAACGCAGCTATCTAACAGAACGGTTGTCAATGTGTGCACTCAACTTCCAGAGTTAAACCCGTGTGTGGATTCAGCAGTCTGCAAACACTTTCTCTGCAGAGTCCCAAAACAGGCGTTTTCAGCCCATTACCGGCATATGGAAGAAACAGCAGTAAGCACAGGGAAATATCTGCTTCTAAATCCAAAACGCAGCTATCTAACAGAACGGTTGTCAATGTGTGCACTCAACTTCCAGAGTTAAACCCGTGTGTGGATTCAGCAGTCTGCAGAGACTTTCTCTGCAGAGTCCCAAAACAGGCGTTTTCAGCCCATTACCGGCATATGGAAGAAACAGCAGTAAGCACAGGGAAATATCTGCTTCTAAATCCAAAACGCAGCTATCTAACAGAACGGTTGTCAATGTGTGCACTCAACTTCCAGAGTTAAACCCGTGTGTGGATTCAGCAGTCTGCAGAGACTTTCTCTGCAGAGTCCCAAAACAGGCGTTTTCAGCCCATTACCGGCATATGGAAGAAACAGCAGTAAGCACAGGGAAATATCTGCTTCTAAATCCAAAACGCAGCTATCTAACAGAACGGTTGTCAATGTGTGCACTCAACTTCCAGAGTTAAACCCGTGTGTGGATTCAGCAGTCTGCAAACACTTTTTCTGCAGAGTCCCAAAACAGGCGTTTTCAGCCCATTACCGGCATATGGAAGAAACAGCAGTAAGCACAGGGAAATATCTGCTTCTAAATCCAAAACGCAGCTATCTAACAGAACGGTTGTCAATGTGTGCACTCAACTTCCAGAGTTAAACCCGTGTGTGGATTCAGCAGTCTGCAGAGACTTTCTCTGCAGAGTCCCAAAACAGGCGTTTTCAGCCCATTACCGGCATATAGAAGAAACAGCAGTAAGCACAGGGAAATATCTGCTTCTAAATCCAAAACGCAGCTATCTAACAGAACGGTTGTCAATGTGTGCACTCAACTTCCAGAGTTAAACCCGTGTGTGGATTCAGCAGTCTGCAAACACTTTCTCTGCAGAGTCCCAAAACAGGCGTTTTCAGCCCATTACCGGCATATGGAAGAAACAGCAGTAAGCACAGGGAAATATCTGCTTCTAAATCCAAAACGCAGCTATCTAACAGAACGGTTGTCAATGTGTGCACTCAACTTCCAGAGTTAAACCCGTGTGTGGATTCAGCAGTCTGCAGAGACTTTCTCTGCAGAGTCCCAAAACAGGCGTTTTCAGCCCATTACCGGCATATGGAAGAAACAGCAGTAAGCACAGGGAAATATCTGCTTCTAAATCCAAAACGCAGCTATCTAACAGAACGGTTGTCAATGTGTGCACTCAACTTCCAGAGTTAAACCCGTGTGTGGATTCAGCAGTCTGCAGAGACTTTCTCTGCAGAGTCCCAAAACAGGCGTTTTCAGCCCATTACCGGCATATGGAAGAAACAGCAGTAAGCACAGGGAAATATCTGCTTCTAAATCCAAAACGCAGCTATCTAACAGAACGGTTGTCAATGTGTGCACTCAACTTCCAGAGTTAAACCCGTGTGTGGATTCAGCAGTCTGCAAACACTTTTTCTGCAGAGTCCCAAAACAGGCGTTTTCAGCCCATTACCGGCATATGGAAGAAACAGCAGTAAGCACAGGGAAATATCTGCTTCTAAATCCAAAACGCAGCTATCTAACAGAACGGTTGTCAATGTGTGCACTCAACTTCCAGAGTTAAACCCGTGTGTGGATTCAGCAGTCTGCAAACACTTTCTCTGCAGAGTCCCAAAACAGGCGTTTTCAGCCCATTACCGGCATATGGAAGAAACAGCAGTAAGCACAGGGAAATATCTGCTTCTAAATCCAAAACGCAGCTATCTAACAGAACGGTTGTCAATGTGTGCACTCATCTTCCAGAGTTAAACCCGTGTGTGGATTCAGCAGTCTGCAGAGACTTTCTCTGCAGAGTCCCAAAACAGGCGTTTTCAGCCCATTACCGGCATATGGAAGAAACAGCAGTAAGCACAGGGAAATATCTGCTTCTAAATCCAAAACGCAGCTATCTAACAGAACGGTTGTCAATGTGTGCACTCAACTTCCAGAGTTAAACCCGTGTGTGGATTCAGCAGTCTGCAGAGACTTTCTCTGCAGAGTCCCAAAACAGGCGTTTTCAGCCCATTACCGGCATATGGAAGAAACAGCAGTAAGCACAGGGAAATATCTGCTTCTAAATCCAAAACGCAGCTATCTAACAGAACGGTTGTCAATGTGTGCACTCAACTTCCAGAGTTAAACCCGTGTGTGGATTCAGCTGTCTGCAAACACTTTCTCTGCAGAGTCCCAAAACAGGCGTTTTCAGCCCATTACCGGCATATGGAAGAAACAGCAGTAAGCACAGGGAAATATCTGCTTCTAAATCCAAAACGCAGCTATCTAACAGAACGGTTGTCAATGTGTGCACTCAACTTCCAGAGTTAAACCCGTGTGTGGATTCAGCAGTCTGCAGAGACTTTCTCTGCAGAGTCCCAAAACAGGCGTTTTCAGCCCATTACCGGCATATGGAAGAAACAGCAGTAAGCACAGGGAAATATCTGCTTCTAAATCCAAAACGCAGCTATCTAACAGAACGGTTGTCAATGTGTGCACTCAACTTCCAGAGTTAAACCCGTGTGTGGATTCAGCAGTCTGCAAACACTTTCTCTGCAGAGTCCAAAAACAGGCGTTTTCAGCCCATTACCGGCATATGGAAGAAACAGCAGTAAGCACAGGGAAATATCTGCTTCTAAATCCAAAACGCAGCTATCTAACAGAACGGTTGTCAATGTGTGCACTCAACTTCCAGAGTTAAACCCGTGTGTGGATTCAGCAGTCTGCAGAGACTTTCTCTGCAGAGTCCCAAAACAGGCGTTTTCAGCCCATTACCGGCATATGGAAGAAACAGCAGTAAGCACAGGGAAATATCTGCTTCTAAATCCAAAACGCAGCTATCTAACAGAACGGTTGTCAATGTGTGCACTCAACTTCCAGAGTTAAACCCGTGTGTGGATTCAGCTGTCTGCAAACACTTTCTCTGCAGAGTCCCAAAACAGGCGTTTTCAGCCCATTACCGGCATATGGAAGAAACAGCAGTAAGCACAGGGAAATATCTGCTTCTAAATCCAAAACGCAGCTATCTAACAGAACGGTTGTCAATGTGTGCACTCAACTTCCAGAGTTAAACCCGTGTGTGGATTCAGCAGTCTGCAGAGACTTTCTCTGCAGAGTCCCAAAACAGGCGTTTTCAGCCCATTACCGGCATATGGAAGAAACAGCAGTAAGCACAGGGAAATATCTGCTTCTAAATCCAAAACGCAGCTATCTAACAGAACGGTTGTCAATGTGTGCACTCAACTTCCAGAGTTAAACCCGTGTGTGGATTCAGCAGTCTGCAGAGACTTTCTCTGCAGAGTCCCAAAACAGGCGTTTTCAGCCCATTACCGGCATATGGAAGAAACAGCAGTAAGCACAGGGAAATATCTGCTTCTAAATCCAAAACGCAGCTATCTAACAGAACGGTTGTCAATGTGTGCACTCAACTTCCAGAGTTAAACCCGTGTGTGGATTCAGCAGTCTGCAAACACTTTCTCTGCAGAGTCCCAAAACAGGCGTTTTCAGCCCATTACCGGCATATGGAAGAAACAGCAGTAAGCACAGGGAAATATCTGCTTCTAAATCCAAAACGCAGCTATCTAACAGAACGGTTGTCAATGTGTGCACTCAACTTCCAGAGTTAAACCCGTGTGTGGATTCAGCAGTCTGCAAACACTTTCTCTGCAGAGTCCCAAAACAGGCGTTTTCAGCCCATTACCGGCATATGGAAGAAACAGCAGTAAGCACAGGGAAATATCTGCTTCTAAATCCAAAACGCAGCTATCTAACAGAACGGTTGTCAATGTGTGCACTCAACTTCCAGAGTTAAACCCGTGTGTGGATTCAACAGTCTGCAAACACTTTTTCTGCAGAGTCCCAAAACAGGCGTTTTCAGCCCATTACCGGCATATGGAAGAAACAGCAGTAAGCACAGGGAAATATCTGCTTCTAAATCCAAAACGCAGCTATCTAACAGAACGGTTGTCAATGTGTGCACTCAACTTCCAGAGTTAAACCGGTGTGTGGATTCAGCAGTCTGCAGAGACTTTCTCTGCAGAGTCCCAAAACAGGCGTTTTCAGCCCATTACCGGCATATGGAAGAAACAGCAGTAAGCACAGGGAAATATCTGCTTCTAAATCCAAAACGCAGCTATCTAACAGAACGGTTGTCAATGTGTGCACTCAACTTCCAGAGTTAAACCCGTGTGTGGATTCAGCAGTCTGCAAACACTTTTTCTGCAGAGTCCCAAAACAGGCGTTTTCAGCCCATTACCGGCATATGGAAGAAACAGCAGTAAGCACAGGGAAATATCTGCTTCTAAATCCAAAACGCAGCTATCTAACAGAACGTTGTCAATGTGTGCACTCAACTTCCAGAGTTAAACCCGTGTGTGGATTCAGCAGTCTGCAAACACTTTCTCTGCAGAGTCCCAAAACAGGCGTTTTCAGCCCATTACCGGCATATGGAAGAAACAGCAGTAAGCACAGGGAAATATCTGCTTCTAAATCCAAAACGCAGCTATCTAACAGAACGGTTGTCAATGTGTGCACTCAACTTCCAGAGTTAAACCCGTGTGTGGATTCAGCAGTCTGCAAACACTTTCTCTGCAGAGTCCCAAAACAGGCGTTTTCAGCCCATTACCGGCATATGGAAGAAGCAGCAGTAAGCACAGGGAAATATCTGCTTCTAAATCCAAAACGCAGCTATCTAACAGAACGGTTGTCAATGTGTGCACTCAACTTCCAGAGTTAAACCCGTGTGTGGATTCAGCAGCCTGCAGAGACTTTCTCTGCAGAGTCCCAAAACAGGCGTTTTCAGCCCATTACCGGCATATGGAAGAAACAGCAGTAAGCACAGGGAAATATCTGCTTCTAAATCCAAAACGCAGCTATCTAACAGAACGGTTGTCAATGTGTGCACTCAACTTCCAGAGTTAAACCCGTGTGTGGATTCAGCAGTCTGCAAACACTTTCTCTGCAGAGTCCCAAAACAGGCGTTTTCAGCCCATTACCGGCATATGGAAGAAACAGCAGTAAGCACAGGGAAATATCGGCTTCTAAATCCAAAACGCAGCTATCTAACAGAACGGTTGTCAATGTGTGCACTCAACTTCCAGAGTTAAACCCGTGTGTGGATTCAGCAGTCTGCAGAGACTTTCTCTGCAGAGTCCCAAAACAGGCGTTTTCAGCCCATTACCGGCATATGGAAGAAACAGCAGTAAGCACAGGGAAATATCTGCTTCTAAATCCAAAACGCAGCTATCTAACAGAACGGTTGTCAATGTGTGCACTCAACTTCCAGAGTTAAACCCGTGTGTGGATTCAGCAGTCTGCAGAGACTTTCTCTGCAGAGTCCCAAAACAGGCGTTTTCAGCCCATTACCGGCATATGGAAGAAACAGCAGTAAGCGCAGGGAAATATCTGCTTCTAAATCCAAAACGCAGCTATCTAACAGAACGGTTGTCAATGTGTGCACTCAACTTCCAGAGTTAAACCCGTGTGTGGATTCAGCAGTCTGCAAACACTTTCTCTGCAGAGTCCCAAAACAGGCGTTTTCAGCCCATTACCGGCATATGGAAGAAACAGCAGTAAGCACAGGGAAATATCTGCTTCTAAATCCAAAACGCAGCTATCTAACAGAACGGTTGTCAATGTGTGCACTCAACTTCCAGAGTTAAAGCCGTGTGTGGATTCAGCAGTCTGCAAACACTTTCTCTGCAGAGTCCCAAAACAGGCGTTTTCAGCCCATTACCGGCATATGGAAGAAACAGCAGTAAGCACAGGGAAATATCTGCTTCTAAATCCAAAACGCAGCTATCTAACAGAACGGTTGTCAATGTGTGCACTCAACTTCCAGAGTTAAACCCGTGTGTGGATTCAGCAGTCTGCAAACACTTTCTCTGCAGAGTCCCAAAACAGGCGTTTTCAGCCCATTACCGGCATATGGAAGAAACAGCAGTAAGCACAGGGAAATATCTGCTTCTAAATCCAAAACGCAGCTATCTAACAGAACGGTTGTCAATGTGTGCACTCAACTTCCAGAGTTAAAGCCGTGTGTGGATTCAGCAGTCTGCAAACACTTTCTCTGCAGAGTCCCAAAACAGGCGTTTTCAGCCCATTACCGGCATATGGAAGAAACAGCAGTAAGCACAGGGAAATATCTGCTTCTAAATCCAAAACGCAGCTATCTAACAGAACGGTTGTCAATGTGTGCACTCAACTTCCAGAGTTAAACCGGTGTGTGGATTCAGCAATCTGCAGAGACTTTCTCTGCAGAGTCCCAAAACAGGCGTTTTCAGCCCATTACCGGCATATGGAAGAAACAGCAGTAAGCACAGGGAAATATCTGCTTCTAAATCCAAAACGCAGCTATCTAACAGAACGGTTGTCAATGTGTGCACTCAACTTCCAGAGTTAAACCCGTGTGTGGATTCAACAGTCTGCAAACACTTTTTCTGCAGAGTCCCAAAACAGGCGTTTTCAGCCCATTACCGGCATATGGAAGAAACAGCAGTAAGCACAGGGAAATATCTGCTTCTAAATCCAAAACGCAGCTATCTAACAGAACGGTTGTCAATGTGTGCACTCAACTTCCAGAGTTAAACCCGTGTGTGGATTCAGCAGTCTGCAAACACTTTCTCTGCAGAGTCCCAAAACAGGCGTTTTCAGCCCATTACCGGCATATGGAAGAAACAGCAGTAAGCGCAGGGAAATATCTGCTTCTAAATCCAAAACGCAGCTATCTAACAGAACGGTTGTCAATGTGTGCACTCAACTTCCAGAGTTAAACCCGTGTGTGGATTCAGCAGTCTGCAAACACTTTCTCTGCAGAGTCCCAAAACAGGCGTTTTCAGCCCATTACCGGCATATGGAACAAACAGCAGTAAGCACAGGGAAATATCTGCTTCTAAATCCAAAACGCAGCTATCTAACAGAACGGTTGTCAATGTGTGCACTCAACTTCCAGAGGTAAACCCGTGTGTGGATTCAGCAGTCTGCAAACACTTTCTCTGCAGAGTCCCAAAACAGGCGTTTTCAGCCCATTACCGGCATATGGAAGAAACAGCAGTAAGCACAGGGAAATATCTGCTTCTAAATCCAAAACGCAGCTATCTAACAGAACGGTTGTCAATGTGTGCACTCAACTTCCAGAGTTAAACCCGTGTGTGGATTCAGCAGTCTGCAAACACTTTCTCTGCAGAGTCCCAAAACAGGCGTTTTCAGCCCATTACCGGCATATGGAAGAAACAGCAGTAAGCACAGGGAAATATCTGCTTCTAAATCCAAAACGCAGCTATCTAACAGAACGGTTGTCAATGTGTGCACTCAACTTCCAGAGTTAAACCGGTGTGTGGATTCAGCAATCTGCAGAGACTTTCTCTGCAGAGTCCCAAAACAGGCGTTTTCAGCCCATTACCGGCATATGGAAGAAACAGCAGTAAGCACAGGGAAATATCTGCTTCTAAATCCAAAACGCAGCTATCTAACAGAACGGTTGTCAATGTGTGCACTCAACTTCCAGAGTTAAACCCGTGTGTGGATTCAACAGTCTGCAAACACTTTTTCTGCAGAGTCCCAAAACAGGCGTTTTCAGTCCATTACCGGCATATGGAAGAAACAGCAGTAAGCACAGGGAAATATCTGCTTCTAAATCCAAAACGCAGCTATCTAACAGAACGGTTGTCAATGTGTGCACTCAACTTCCAGAGTTAAACCCGTGTGTGGATTCAGCAGTCTGCAAACACTTTCTCTGCAGAGTCCCAAAACAGGCGTTTTCAGCCCATTACCGGCATATGGAAGAAACAGCAGTAAGCACAGGGAAATATCTGCTTCTAAATCCAAAACGCAGCTATCTAACAGAACGGTTGTCAATGTGTGCACTCAACTTCCAGAGTTAAACCCGTGTGTGGATTCAGCAGTCTGCAGAGACTCTCTCTGCAGAGTCCCAAAACAGGCGTTTTCAGCCCATTACCGGCATATGGAAGAAACAGCAGTAAGCACAGGGAAATATCTGCTTCTAAATCCAAAACGCAGCTATCTAACAGAACGGTTGTCAATGTGTGCACTCAACTTCCAGAGTTAAACCCGTGTGTGGATTCAGCAGTCTGCAAACACTTTCTCTGCAGAGTCCCAAAACAGGCGTTTTCAGCCCATTACCGGCATATGGAAGAAACAGCAGTAAGCACAGGGAAATATCTGCTTCTAAATCCAAAACGCAGCTATCTAACAGAACGGTTGTCAATGTGTGCACTCAACTTCCAGAGTTAAACCCGTGTGTGGATTCAGCAGCCTGCAGAGACTTTCTCTGCAGAGTCCCAAAACAGGCGTTTTCAGCCCATTACCGGCATATGGAAGAAACAGCAGTAAGCACAGGGAAATATCTGCTTCTAAATCCAAAACGCAGCTATCTAACAGAACGGTTGTCAATGTGTGCACTCAACTTCCAGAGTTAAACCGGTGTGTGGATTCAGCAGTCTGCAGAGACTTTCTCTGCAGAGTCCCAAAACAGGCGTTTTCAGCCCATTACCGGCATATGGAAGAAACAGCAGTAAGCACAGGGAAATATCTGCTTCTAAATCCAAAACGCAGCTATCTAACAGAACGGTTGTCAATGTGTGCACTCAACTTCCAGAGTTAAACCCGTGTGTGGATTCAGCAGTCTGCAAACACTTTCTCTGCAGAGTCCCAAAACAGGCGTTTTCAGCCCATTACCGGCATATGGAAGAAGCAGCAGTAAGCACAGGGAAATATCTGCTTCTAAATCCAAAACGCAGCTATCTAACAGAACGGTTGTCAATGTGTGCACTCAACTTCCAGAGTTAAACCCGTGTGTGGATTCAGCAGTCTGCAGAGACTTTCTCTGCAGAGTCCCAAAACAGGCGTTTTCAGCCCATTACCGGCATATGGAAGAAACAGCAGTAAGCACAGGGAAATATCTGCTTCTAAATCCAAAACGCAGCTATCTAACAGAACGGTTGTCAATGTGTGCACTCATCTTCCAGAGTTAAAACCGTGTGTGGATTCAGCAGCCTGCAGAGACTTTCTCTGCAGAGTCCCAAAACAGGGGTTTTCAGCCCATTACCGGCGTATTGAAGAAACAGCAGTAAGCACAGGGAAATATCTGCTTCTAAATCCAAAACGCAGCTATCTAACAGAACGGTTGTCAATGTGTGCACTCAACGTCCAGAGTTAAACCCGTGTGTGGATTCAGCAGTCTGCAGAGACTTTCTCTGCAGAGTCCCAAAACAGGCGTTTTCAGCCCATTACCGGCATATGGAAGAAACAGCAGTAAGCACAGGGAAATATCTGCTTCTAAATCCAAAACGCAGCTATCTAACAGAACGGTTGTCAATGTGTGCACTCAACTTCCAGAGTTAAACCCGTGTGTGGATTCAGCAGTCTGCAAACACTTTCTCTGCAGAGTCCCAAAACAGGCGTTTTCAGTCCATTACCGGCATATGGAAGAAACAGCAGTAAGCACAGGGAAATATCTGCTTCTAAATCCAAAACGCAGCTATCTAACAGAACGGTTGTCAATGTGTGCACTCAACTTCCAGAGTTAAACCCGTGTGTGGATTCAGCAGTCTGCAAACACTTTCTCTGCAGAGTCCCAAAACAGGCGTTTTCAGCCCATTACCGGCATATGGAAGAAACAGCAGTAAGCACAGGGAAATATCTGCTTCTAAATCCAAAACGCAGCTATCTAACAGAACGGTTGTCAATGTGTGCACTCAACTTCCAGAGTTAAACCCGTGTGTGGATTCAGCAGTCTGCAAACACTTTCTCTGCAGAGTCCCAAAACAGGCGTTTTCAGCCCATTACCGGCATATGGAAGAAACAGCAGTAAGCACAGGGAAATATCTGCTTCTAAATCCAAAACGCAGCTATCTAACAGAACGGTTGTCAATGTGTGCACTCAACTTCCAGAGTTAAACCCGTGTGTGGATTCAGCAGCCTGCAGAGACTTTCTCTGCAGAGTCCCAAAACAGGCGTTTTCAGCCTATTACCGGCATATGGAAGAAACAGCAGTAAGCACAGGGAAATATCTGCTTCTAAATCCAAAACGCAGCTATCTAACAGAACGGTTGTCAATGTGTGCACTCAACTTCCAGAGTTAAACCCGTGTGTGGATTCAGCAGTCTGCAGAGACTTTCTCTGCAGAGTCCCAAAACAGGCGTTTTCAGCCCATTACCGGCATATGGAAGAAACAGCAGTAAGCACAGGGAAATATCTGCTTCTAAATCCAAAACGCAGCTATCTAACAGAACGGTTGTCAATGTGTGCACTCAACTTCCAGAGTTAAACCCGTGTGTGGATTCAGCAGCCTGCAGAGACTTTCTCTGCAGAGTCCCAAAACAGGCGTTTTCAGCCCATTACCGGCATATGGAAGAAACAGCAGTAAGCACAGGGAAATATCTGCTTCTAAATCCAAAACGCAGCTATCTAACAGAACGGTTGTCAATGTGTGCACTCAACTTCCAGAGTTAAACCCGTGTGTGGATTCAGCAGTCTGCAAACACTTTCTCTGCAGAGTCCCAAAACAGGCGTTTTCAGCCCATTACCGGCATATGGAAGAAACAGCAGTAAGCACAGGGAAATATCTGCTTCTAAATCCAAAACGCAGCTATCTAACAGAACGGTTGTCAATGTGTGCACTCAACTTCCAGAGTTAAACCCGTGTGTGGATTCAGCAGCCTGCAGAGACTTTCTCTGCAGAGTCCCAAAACAGGCGTTTTCAGCCTATTACCGGCATATGGAAGAAACAGCAGTAAGCACAGGGAAATATCTGCTTCTAAATCCAAAACGCAGCTATCTAACAGAACGGTTGTCAATGTGTGCACTCAACTTCCAGAGTTAAACCCGTGTGTGGATTCAGCAGTCTGCAGAGACTTTCTCTGCAGAGTCCCAAAACAGGCGTTTTCAGCCCATTACCGGCATATGGAAGAAACAGCAGTAAGCACAGGGAAATATCTGCTTCTAAATCCAAAACGCAGCTATCTAACAGAACGGTTGTCAATGTGTGCACTCAACTTCCAGAGTTAAACCCGTGTGTGGATTCAGCAGTCTGCAAACACTTTCTCTGCAGAGTCCCAAAACAGGCGTTTTCAGCCCATTACCGGCATATGGAAGAAACAGCAGTAAGCACAGGGAAATATCTGCTTCTAAATCCAAAACGCAGCTATCTAACAGAACGGTTGTCAATGTGTGCACTCAACTTCCAGAGTTAAACCCGTGTGTGGATTCAGCAGTCTGCAAACACTTTCTCTGCAGAGTCCCAAAACAGGCGTTTTCAGCCCATTACCGGCATATGGAAGAAACAGCAGTAAGCACAGGGAAATATCTGCTTCTAAATCCAAAACGCAGCTATCTAACAGAACGGTTGTCAATGTGTGCACTCAACTTCCAGAGTTAAACCCGTGTGTGGATTCAGCAGTCTGCAGAGACTTTCTCTGCAGAGTCCCAAAACAGGCGTTTTCAGCCCATTACCGGCATATGGAAGAAACAGCAGTAAGCACAGGGAAATATCTGCTTCTAAATCCAAAACGCAGCTATCTAACAGAACGGTTGTCAATGTGTGCACTCAACTTCCAGAGTTAAACCCGTGTGTGGATTCAGCAGTCTGCAAACACTTTCTCTGCAGAGTCCCAAAACAGGCGTTTTCAGCCCATTACCGGCATATGGAAGAAACAGCAGTAAGCACAGGGAAATATCTGCTTCTAAATCCAAAACGCAGCTATCTAACAGAACGGTTGTCAATGTGTGCACTCAACTTCCAGAGTTAAACCCGTGTGTGGATTCAGCAGTCTGCAAACACTTTCTCTGCAGAGTCCCAAAACAGGCGTTTTCAGCCCATTACCGGCATATGGAAGAAACAGCAGTAAGCACAGGGAAATATCTGCTTCTAAATCCAAAACGCAGCTATCTAACAGAACGGTTGTCAATGTGTGCACTCAACTTCCAGAGTTAAACCCGTGTGTGGATTCAGCAGTCTGCAAACACTTTCTCTGCAGAGTCCCAAAACAGGCGTTTTCAGCCCATTACCGGCATATGGAAGACACAGCAGTAAGCACAGGGAAATATCTGCTTCTAAATCCAAAACGCAGCTATCTAACAGAACGGTTGTCAATGTGTGCACTCAACTTCCAGAGTTAAACCCGTGTGTGGATTCAGCAGCCTGCAGAGACTTTCTCTGCAGAGTCCCAAAACAGGCGTTTTCAGCCCATTACCGGCATATGGAAGAAGCAGCAGTAAGCACAGGGAAATATCTGCTTCTAAATCCAAAACGCAGCTATCTAACAGAACGGTTGTCAATGTGTGGACTCAACTTCCAGAGTTAAACCCGTGTGTGGATTCAGCAGTCTGCAAACACTTTCTCTGCAGAGTCCCAAAACAGGCGTTTTCAGCCCATTACCGGCATATGGAAGAAACAGCAGTAAGCACAGGGAAATATCTGCTTCTAAATCCAAAACGCAGCTATCTAACAGAACGGTTGTCAATGTGTGCACTCAACTTCCAGAGTTAAACCCGTGTGTGGATTCAGCAGTCTGCAAACACTTTCTCTGCAGAGTCCCAAAACAGGCGTTTTCAGCCCATTACCGGCATATGGAAGAAACAGCAGTAAGCACAGGGAAATATCTGCTTCTAAATCCAAAACGCAGCTATCTAACAGAACGGTTGTCAATGTGTGCACTCAACTTCCAGAGTTAAACCCGTGTGTGGATTCAGCAGTCTGCAGAGACTTTCTCTGCAGAGTCCCAAAACAGGCGTTTTCAGCCCATTACCGGCATATGGAAGAAACAGCAGTAAGCACAGGGAAATATCTGCTTCTAAATCCAAAACGCAGCTATCTAACAGAACGGTTGTCAATGTGTGCACTCATCTTCCAGAGTTAAACCCGTGTGTGGATTCAGCAGCCGGCAGAGACTTTCTCTGCAGAGTCCCAAAACAGGGGTTTTCAGCCCATTACCGGCGTATGGAAGAAACAGCAGTAAGCACAGGGAAATATCTGCTTCTAAATCCAAAACGCAGCTATCTAACAGAACGGTTGTCAATGTGTGCACTCAACTTCCAGAGTTAAACCCGTGTGTGGATTCAGCAGTCTGCAAACACTTTCTCTGCAGAGTCCCAAAACAGGCGTTTTCAGCCCATTACCGGCATATGGAAGAAACAGCAGTAAGCACAGGGAAATATCTGCTTCTAAATCCAAAACGCAGCTATCTAACAGAACGGTTGTCAATGTGTGCACTCAACTTCCAGAGTTAAACCCGTGTGTGGATTCAGCAGCCTGCAGAGACTTTCTCTGCAGAGTCCCAAAACAGGCGTTTTCAGCCTATTACCGGCATATGGAAGAAACAGCAGTAAGCACAGGGAAATATCTGCTTCTAAATCCAAAACGCAGCTATCTAACAGAACGGTTGTCAATGTGTGCACTCAACTTCCAGAGTTAAACCAGTGTGTGGATTCAGCAGTCTGCAGAGACTTTCTCTGCAGAGTCCCAAAACAGGCGTTTTCAGCCCATTACCGGCATATGGAAGAAACAGCAGTAAGCACAGGGAAATATCTGCTTCTAAATCCAAAACGCAGCTATCTAACAGAACGGTTGTCAATGTGTGCACTCAACTTCCAGAGTTAAACCCGTGTGTGGATTCAGCAGCCTGCAGAGACTTTCTCTGCAGAGTCCCAAAACAGGCGTTTTCAGCCTATTACCGGCATATGGAAGAAACAGCAGTAAGCACAGGGAAATATCTGCTTCTAAATCCAAAACGCAGCTATCTAACAGAACGGTTGTCAATGTGTGCACTCAACTTCCAGAGTTAAACCCGTGTGTGGATTCAGCAGTCTGCAGAGACTTTCTCTGCAGAGTCCCAAAACAGGCGTTTTCAGCCCATTACCGGCATATGGAAGAAACAGCAGTAAGCACAGGGAAATATCTGCTTCTAAATCCAAAACGCAGCTATCTAACAGAACGGTTGTCAATGTGTGCACTCAACTTCCAGAGTTAAACCCGTGTGTGGATTCAGCAGTCTGCAAACACTTTCTCTGCAGAGTCCCAAAACAGGCGTTTTCAGCCCATTACCGGCATATGGAAGAAACAGCAGTAAGCACAGGGAAATATCTGCTTCTAAATCCAAAACGCAGCTATCTAACAGAACGGTTGTCAATGTGTGCACTCAACTTCCAGAGTTAAACCCGTGTGTGGATTCAGCAGTCTGCAAACACTTTCTCTGCAGAGTCCCAAAACAGGCGTTTTCAGCCCATTACCGGCATATGGAAGAAACAGCAGTAAGCACAGGGAAATATCTGCTTCTAAATCCAAAACGCAGCTATCTAACAGAACGGTTGTCAATGTGTGCACTCAACTTCCAGAGTTAAACCCGTGTGTGGATTCAGCAGCCTGCAGAGACTTTCTCTGCAGAGTCCCAAAACAGGCGTTTTCAGCCTATTACCGGCATATGGAAGAAACAGCAGTAAGCACAGGGAAATATCTGCTTCTAAATCCAAAACGCAGCTATCTAACAGAACGGTTGTCAATGTGTGCACTCAACTTCCAGAGTTAAACCCGTGTGTGGATTCAGCAGTCTGCAGAGACTTTCTCTGCAGAGTCCCAAAACAGGCGTTTTCAGCCCATTACCGGCATATGGAAGAAACAGCAGTAAGCACAGGGAAATATCTGCTTCTAAATCCAAAACGCAGCTATCTAACAGAACGGTTGTCAATGTGTGCACTCAACTTCCAGAGTTAAACCCGTGTGTGGATTCAGCAGTCTGCAAACACTTTCTCTGCAGAGTCCCAAAACAGGCGTTTTCAGCCCATTACCGGCATATGGAAGAAACAGCAGTAAGCACAGGGAAATATCTGCTTCTAAATCCAAAACGCAGCTATCTAACAGAACGGTTGTCAATGTGTGCACTCAACTTCCAGAGTTAAACCCGTGTGTGGATTCAGCAGTCTGCAAACACTTTCTCTGCAGAGTCCCAAAACAGGCGTTTTCAGCCCATTACCGGCATATGGAAGAAACAGCAGTAAGCACAGGGAAATATCTGCTTCTAAATCCAAAACGCAGCTATCTAACAGAACGGTTGTCAATGTGTGCACTCAACTTCCAGAGTTAAACCCGTGTGTGGATTCAGCAGTCTGCAGAGACTTTCTCTGCAGAGTCCCAAAACAGGCGTTTTCAGCCCATTACCGGCATATGGAAGAAACAGCAGTAAGCACAGGGAAATATCTGCTTCTAAATCCAAAACGCAGCTATCTAACAGAACGGTTGTCAATGTGTGCACTCAACTTCCAGAGTTAAACCCGTGTGTGGATTCAGCAGTCTGCAAACACTTTCTCTGCAGAGTCCCAAAACAGGCGTTTTCAGCCCATTACCGGCATATGGAAGAAACAGCAGTAAGCACAGGGAAATATCTGCTTCTAAATCCAAAACGCAGCTATCTAACAGAACGGTTGTCAATGTGTGCACTCAACTTCCAGAGTTAAACCCGTGTGTGGATTCAGCAGTCTGCAAACACTTTCTCTGCAGAGTCCCAAAACAGGCGTTTTCAGCCCATTACCGGCATATGGAAGAAACAGCAGTAAGCACAGGGAAATATCTGCTTCTAAATCCAAAACGCAGCTATCTAACAGAACGGTTGTCAATGTGTGCACTCAACTTCCAGAGTTAAACCCGTGTGTGGATTCAGCAGTCTGCAAACACTTTCTCTGCAGAGTCCCAAAACAGGCGTTTTCAGCCCATTACCGGCATATGGAAGAAACAGCAGTAAGCACAGGGAAATATCTGCTTCTAAATCCAAAACGCAGCTATCTAACAGAACGGTTGTCAATGTGTGCACTCAACTTCCAGAGTTAAACCCGTGTGTGGATTCAGCAGCCTGCAGAGACTTTCTCTGCAGAGTCCCAAAACAGGCGTTTTCAGCCCATTACCGGCATATGGAAGAAGCAGCAGTAAGCACAGGGAAATATCTGCTTCTAAATCCAAAACGCAGCTATCTAACAGAACGGTTGTCAATGTGTGGACTCAACTTCCAGAGTTAAACCCGTGTGTGGATTCAGCAGTCTGCAAACACTTTCTCTGCAGAGTCCCAAAACAGGCGTTTTCAGCCCATTACCGGCATATGGAAGAAACAGCAGTAAGCACAGGGAAATATCTGCTTCTAAATCCAAAACGCAGCTATCTAACAGAACGGTTGTCAATGTGTGCACTCAACTTCCAGAGTTAAACCCGTGTGTGGATTCAGCAGTCTGCAAACACTTTCTCTGCAGAGTCCCAAAACAGGCGTTTTCAGCCCATTACCGGCATATGGAAGAAACAGCAGTAAGCACAGGGAAATATCTGCTTCTAAATCCAAAACGCAGCTATCTAACAGAACGGTTGTCAATGTGTGCACTCAACTTCCAGAGTTAAACCCGTGTGTGGATTCAGCAGTCTGCAGAGACTTTCTCTGCAGAGTCCCAAAACAGGCGTTTTCAGCCCATTACCGGCATATGGAAGAAACAGCAGTAAGCACAGGGAAATATCTGCTTCTAAATCCAAAACGCAGCTATCTAACAGAACGGTTGTCAATGTGTGCACTCATCTTCCAGAGTTAAACCCGTGTGTGGATTCAGCAGCCGGCAGAGACTTTCTCTGCAGAGTCCCAAAACAGGGGTTTTCAGCCCATTACCGGCGTATGGAAGAAACAGCAGTAAGCACAGGGAAATATCTGCTTCTAAATCCAAAACGCAGCTATCTAACAGAACGGTTGTCAATGTGTGCACTCAACTTCCAGAGTTAAACCCGTGTGTGGATTCAGCAGTCTGCAAACACTTTCTCTGCAGAGTCCCAAAACAGGCGTTTTCAGCCCATTACCGGCATATGGAAGAAACAGCAGTAAGCACAGGGAAATATCTGCTTCTAAATCCAAAACGCAGCTATCTAACAGAACGGTTGTCAATGTGTGCACTCAACTTCCAGAGTTAAACCCGTGTGTGGATTCAGCAGCCTGCAGAGACTTTCTCTGCAGAGTCCCAAAACAGGCGTTTTCAGCCTATTACCGGCATATGGAAGAAACAGCAGTAAGCACAGGGAAATATCTGCTTCTAAATCCAAAACGCAGCTATCTAACAGAACGGTTGTCAATGTGTGCACTCAACTTCCAGAGTTAAACCAGTGTGTGGATTCAGCAGTCTGCAGAGACTTTCTCTGCAGAGTCCCAAAACAGGCGTTTTCAGCCCATTACCGGCATATGGAAGAAACAGCAGTAAGCACAGGGAAATATCTGCTTCTAAATCCAAAACGCAGCTATCTAACAGAACGGTTGTCAATGTGTGCACTCAACTTCCAGAGTTAAACCCGTGTGTGGATTCAGCAGTCTGCAAACACTTTCTCTGCAGAGTCCCAAAACAGGCGTTTTCAGCCCATTACCGGCATATGGAAGAAACAGCAGTAAGCACAGGGAAATATCTGCTTCTAAATCCAAAACGCAGCTATCTAACAGAACGGTTGTCAATGTGTGCACTCAACTTCCAGAGTTAAACCCGTGTGTGGATTCAGCAGTCTGGAAACACTTTCTCTGCAGAGTCCCAAAACAGGCGTTTTCAGCCCATTACCGGCATATGGAAGAAACAGCAGTAAGCACAGGGAAATATATGCTTCTAAATCCAAAACGCAGCTATCTAACAGAACGGTTGTCAATGTGTGCACTCAACTTCCAGAGTTAAACCCGTGTGTGGATTCAGCAGCCTGCAGAGCCTTTCTCTGCAGAGTCCCAAAACAGGCGTTTTTAGCCTATTACCGGCATATGGAAGAAACAGCAGTAAGCACAGGGAAATATCTGCTTCTAAATCCAAAACGCAGCTATCTAACAGAACGGTTGTCAATGTGTGCACTCAACTTCCAGAGTTAAACCCGTGTGTGGATTCAGCAGTCTGCAGAGACTTTCTCTGCAGAGTCCCAAAACAGGCGTTTTCAGCCCATTACCGGCATATGGAAGAAACAGCAGTAAGCACAGGGAAATATCTGCTTCTAAATCCAAAACGCAGCTATCTAACAGAACGGTTGTCAATGTGTGCACTCAACTTCCAGAGTTAAACCCGTGTGTGGATTCAGCAGTCTGCAAACACTTTCTCTGCAGAGTCCCAAAACAGGCGTTTTCAGCCCATTACCGGCATATGGAAGAAACAGCAGTAAGCACAGGGTAATATCTGCTTCTAAATCCAAAACGCAGCTATCTAACAGAACGGTTTTCAATGTGTGCACTCAACTTCCAGAGTTAAACCCGTGTGTGGATTCAGCAGTCTGCAAACACTTTCTCTGCAGAGTCCCAAAACAGGCGTTTTCAGCCCATTACCGGCATATGGAAGAAACAGCAGTAAGCACAGGGAAATATCTGCTTCTAAATCCAAAACGCAGCTATCTAACAGAACGGTTGTCAATGTGTGCACTCAACTTCCAGAGTTAAACCCGTGTGTGGATTCAGCAGTCTGCAGAGACTTTCTCTGCAGAGTCCCAAAACAGGCGTTTTCAGCCCATTACCGGCATATGGAAGAAACAGCAGTAAGCACAGGGAAATATCTGCTTCTAAATCCAAAACGCAGCTATCTAACAGAACGGTTGTCAATGTGGGCACTCAACTTCCAGAGTTAAACCCGTGTGTGGATTCAGCAGTCTGCAGAGACTTTCTCTGCAGAGTCCCAAAACAGGCGTTTTCAGCCCATTACCGGCATATGGAAGAAACAGCAGTAAGCACAGGGAAATATCTGCTTCTAAATCCAAAACGCAGCTATCTAACAGAACGGTTGTCAATGTGTGCACTCAACTTCCAGAGTTAAACCCGTGTGTGGATTCAGCAGTCTGCAAACACTTTCTCTGCAGAGTCCCAAAACAGGCGTTTTCAGCCCATTACCGGCATATGGAAGAAACAGCAGTAAGCACAGGGAAATATCTGCTTCTAAATCCAAAACGCAGCTATCTAACAGAACGGTTGTCAATGTGTGCACTCAACTTCCAGAGTTAAACCCGTGTGTGGATTCAGCAGTCTGCAAACACTTTCTCTGCAGAGTCCCAAAACAGGCGTTTTCAGCCCATTACCGGCATATGGAAGAAACAGCAGTAAGCACAGGGAAATATCTGCTTCTAAATCCAAAACGCAGCTATCTAACAGAACGGTTGTCAATGTGTGCACTCAACTTCCAGAGTTAAACCCGTGTGTGGATTCAGCAGTCTGCAGAGACTTTCTCTGCAGAGTCCCAAAACAGGCGTTTTCAGCCCATTACCAGCTATCTAACAGAACGGTTGTCAATGTGTGCACTCAACTTCATGAGTTAAACCCGTGTGTGGATTCAGCAGTCTGCAGAGACTTTCTCTGCAGAGTCCCAAAACAGGCGTTTTCAGCCCATTACCAGCATATGGAAGAAACAGCAGTAAGCACAGGGAAATATCTGCTTCTAAATCCAAAACGCAGCTATCTAACAGAACGGTTGTCAATGTGTGCACTCAAATTCCAGAGTTAAACCCGTGTGTGGATTCAGCAGTCTGCAAACACTTTCTCTGCAGAGTCCCAAAACAGGCGTTTTCAGCCCATTACCGGCATATGGAAGAAACAGCAGTAAGCACAGGGAAATATCTGCTTCTAAATCCAAAACGCAGCTATCTAACAGAACGGTTGTCAATGTGTGCACTCAACTTCCAGAGTTAAACCCGTGTGTGGATTCAGCAGTCTGCAAACACTTTCTCTGCAGAGTCCCAAAACAGGCGTTTTCAGCCCATTACCGGCATATGGAAGAAACAGCAGTAGCACAGGGAAATATCTGCTTCTAAATCCAAAACGCAGCTATCTAACAGAACGGTTGTCAATGTGTGCACTCAACTTCCAGAGTAAACCGGTGTGTGGATTCAGCAATCTGCAGAGACTTTCTCTGCAGAGTCCCAAAACAGGCGTTTTCAGCCCATTACCGGCATATGGAAGAAACAGCAGTAAGCACAGGGAAATATCTGCTTCTAAATCCAAAACGCAGCTAACTAACAGAACGGTTGTCAATGTGTGCACTCAACTTCCAGAGTTAAACCCGTGTGTGGATTCAAACAGTCTGCAAACACTTTTTCTGCAGAGTCCCAAAACAGGCGTTTTCAGCCCATTACCGGCATATGGAAGAAACAGCAGTAAGCACAGGGAAATATCTGCTTCTAAATCCAAAACGCAGCTATCTAACAGAACGGTTGTCAATGTGTGCACTCAACTTCCAGAGTTAAACCCGTGTGTGGATTCAGCAGTCTGCAAACACTTTCTCTGCCAGAGTCCCAAAACAGGCGTTTTCAGCCCATTACCGGCATATGGAAGAAACAGCAGTAAGCACAGGGAAATATCTGCTTCTAAATCCAAAACGCAGCTATCTAACAGAACGGTTGTCAATGTGTGCACTCAACTTCCAGAGTTAAACCCGTGTGTGGATTCAGCAGTCTGCAGAGACTTTCTCTGCAGAGTCCCAAAACAGGCGTTTTCAGCCCATTACCGGCATATGGAAGAAACAGCAGTAAGCACAGGGAAATATCTGCTTCTAAATCCAAAACGCAGCTATCTAACAGAACGGTTGTCAATGTGTGCACTCAACTTCCAGAGTTAAACCCGTGTGTGGATTCAGCAGTCTGCAAACACTTTCTCTGCAGAGTCCCAAAACAGGCGTTTTCAGCCCATTACCGGCATATGGAAGAAACAGCAGTAAGCACAGGGAAATATCTGCTTCTAAATCCAAAACGCAGCTATCTAACAGAACGGTTGTCAATGTGTGCACTCAACTTCCAGAGTTAAACCCGTGTGTGGATTCAGCAGCCTGCAGAGACTTTCTCTGCAGAGTCCCAAAACAGGCGTTTTCAGCCCATTACCGGCATATGGAAGAAGCAGCAGTAAGCACAGGGAAATATCTGCTTCTAAATCCAAAACGCAGCTATCTAACAGAACGGTTGTCAATGTGTGCACTCAACTTCCAGAGTTAAACCGGTGTGTGGATTCAGCAGTCTGCAGAGACTTTCTCTGCAGAGTCCCAAAACAGGCGTTTTGAGCCCATTACCGGCATATGGAAGAAACAGCAGTAAGCACAGGGAAATATCTGCTTCTAAATCCAAAACGCAGCTATCTAACAGAACGGTTGTCAATGTGTGCACTCAACTTCCAGAGTTAAACCCGTGTGTGGATTCAGCAGTCTGCAAACACTTTCTCTGCAGAGTCCCAAAACAGGCGTTTTCAGCCCATTACCGGCATATGGAAGAAGCAGCAGTAAGCACAGGGAAATATCTGCTTCTAAATCCAAAACGCAGCTATCTAACAGAACGGTTGTCAATGTGTGCACTCAACTTCCAGAGTTAAACCCGTGTGTGGATTCAGCAGTCTGCAGAGACTTTCTCTGCAGAGTCCCAAAACAGGCGTTTTCAGCCCATTACCGGCATATGGAAGAAACAGCAGTAAGCACAGGGAAATATCTGCTTCTAAATCCAAAACGCAGCTATCTAACAGAACGGTTGTCAATGTGTGCACTCATCTTCCAGAGTTAAAACCGTGTGTGGATTCAGCAGCCTGCAGAGACTTTCTCTGCAGAGTCCCAAAACGGGGTTTTCAGCCCATTACCGGCGTATTGAAGAAACAGCAGTAAGCACCAGGGAAATATCTGCTTCTAAATCCAAAACGCAGCTATCTAACAGAACGGTTGTCAATGTGTGCACTCAACTTCCAGAGTTAAACCCGTGTGTGGATTCAGCAGTCTGCAAACACTTTCTCTGCAGAGTCCCAAAACAGGCGTTTTCAGCCCATACCGGCATATGGAAGAAACAGCAGTAAGCACAGGGAAATATCTGCCTTCTAAATCCAAAACGCAGCTATCTAACAGAACGGTTGTCAATGTGTGCACTCAACTTCCAGAGTTAAACCCGTGTGTGGATTCAGCAGCCTGCAGAGACTTTCTCTGCAGAGTCCCAAAACAGGCGTTTTCAGCCTATTACCGGCATATGGAAGAAACAGCAGTAAGCACAGGGAAATATCTGCTTCTAAATCCAAAACGCAGCTATCTAACAGAACGGTTGTCAATGTGTGCACTCAACTTCCAGAGTTAAACCCGTGTGTGGATTCAGCAGTCTGCAGAGACTTTCTCTGCAGAGTCCCAAAACAGGCGTTTTCAGCCCATTACCGGCATATGGAAGAAACAGCAGTAAGCCACAGGGAAATATCTGCTTCTAAATCCAAAACGCAGCTATCTAACAGAACGGTTGTCAATGTGTGCACTCAACTTCCAGAGTTAAACCCGTGTGTGGATTCAGCAGTCTGCAAACACTTTCTCTGCAGAGTCCCAAAACAGGCGTTTTCAGTCCATTACCGGCATATGGAAGAAACAGCAGTAAGCACAGGGAAATATCTGCTTCTAAATCCAAAACGCAGCTATCTAACAGAACGGTTGTCAATGTGTGCACTCAACTTCCAGAGTTAAACCCGTGTGTGGATTCAGCAGTCTGCAAACACTTTCTCTGCAGAGTCCCAAAACAGGCGTTTTCAGCCCATTACCGGCATATGGAAGAAGCAGCAGTAAGCACAGGGAAATATCTGCTTCTAAATCCAAAACGCAGCTATCTAACAGAACGGTTGTCAATGTGTGCACTCAACTTCCAGAGTTAAACCCGTGTGTGGATTCAGCAGTCTGCAAACACTTTCTCTGCAGAGTCCCAAAACAGGCGTTTTCAGCCCATTACCGGCATATGGAAGAAACAGCAGTAAGCACAGGGAATATCTGCTTCTAAATCCAAAACGCAGCTATCTAACAGAACGGTTGTCAATGTGTGCACTCAACTTCCAGAGTTAAACCCGTGTGTGGATTCAGCAGCCTGCAGAGACTTTCTCTGCAGAGTCCCAAAACAGGCGTTTTCAGCCTATTACCGGCATATGGAAGAAACAGCAGTAAGCACAGGGAAATATCTGCTTCTAAATCCAAAACGCAGCTATCTAACAGAACGGTTGTCAATGTGTGCACTCAACTTCCAGAGTTAAACCCGTGTTTGGATTCTGCAGTCTGCAGAGACTTTCTCTGCAGAGTCCCAAAACAGGCGTTTTCAGCCCATTACCGGCATATGGAGAAACAGCAGTAAGCACAGGGAAATATCTGCTTCTAAATCCAAAACGCAGCTATCTAACAGAACGGTTGTCAATGTGTGCACTCAACTTCCAGAGTTAAACCAGTGTGTGGATTCAGCAGTCTGCAGAGACTTTCTCTGCAGAGTCCCAAAACAGGCGTTTTCAGCCCATTTACCGGCATATGAAGAAACAGCAGTAAGCACAGGGAAATATCTGCTTCTAAATCCAAAACGCAGCTATCTAACAGAACGGTTGTCAATGTGTGCACTCAACTTCCAGAGTTAAACCCGTGTGTGGATTCAGCAGTCTGCAAACACTTTCTCTGCAGAGTCCCAAAACAGGCGTTTTCAGCCCATTACCGGCATATGGAAGAAACAGCAGTAAGCACAGGGAAATATCTGCTTCTAAATCCAAAACGCAGCTATCTAACAGAACGGTTGTCAATGTGTGCACTCAACTTCCAGAGTTAAACCCGTGTGTGGATTCAGCAGCCTGCAGAGACTTTCTCTGCAGAGTCCCAAAACAGGCGTTTTCAGCCTATTACCGGCATATGGAAGAAACAGCAGTAAGCACAGGGAAATATCTGCTTCTAAATCCAAAACGCAGCTATCTAACAGAACGGTTGTCAATGTGTGCACTCAACTTCCAGAGTTAAACCCGTGTGTGGATTCAGCAGCCTGCAGAGACTTTCTCTGCAGAGTCCCAAAACAGGCGTTTTCAGCCTATTACCGGCATATGGAAGAAACAGCAGTAAGCACAGGGAAATATCTGCTTCTAAATCCAAAACGCAGCTATCTAACAGAACGGTTGTCAATGTGTGCACTCAACTTCCAGAGTTAAACCCGTGTGTGGATTCAGCAGTCTGCAGAGACTTTCTCTGCAGAGTCCCAAAACAGGCGTTTTCAGCCCATTACCGGCATATGGAAGAAACAGCAGTAAGCACAGGGAAATATCTGCTTCTAAATCCAAAACGCAGCTATCTAACAGAACGGTTGTCAATGTGTGCACTCAACTTCCAGAGTTAAACCCGTGTGTGGATTCAGCAGTCTGCAAACACTTTCTCTGCAGAGTCCCCAAAACAGGCGTTTTCAGCCCATTACCGGCATATGGAAGAAACAGCAGTAAGCACAGGGAAATATCTGCTTCTAAATCCAAAACGCAGCTATCTAACAGAACGGTTGTCAATGTGTGCACTCAACTTCCAGAGTTAAACCCGTGTGTGGATTCAGCAGTCTGCAAACACTTTCTCTGCAGAGTCCCAAAACAGGCGTTTTCAGCCCATTACCGGCATATGGAAGAAACAGCAGTAAGCACAGGGAAATATCTGCTTCTAAATCCAAAACGCAGCTATCTAACAGAACGGTTGTCAATGTGTGCACTCAACTTCCAGAGTTAAACCCGTGTGTGGATTCAGCAGCCTGCAGAGACTTTCTCTGCAGAGTCCCAAAACAGGCGTTTTCAGCCTATTACCGGCATATGGAAGAAACAGCAGTAAGCACAGGGAAATATCTGCTTCTAAATCCAAAACGCAGCTATCTAACAGAACGGTTGTCAATGTGTGCACTCAACTTCCAGAGTTAAACCCGTGTGTGGATTCAGCAGTCTGCAGAGACTTCTCTGCAGAGTCCCAAAACAGGCGTTTTCAGCCCATTACCGGCATATGGAAGAAACAGCAGTAAGCACAGGGAAATATCTGCTTCTAAATCCAAAACGCAGCTATCTAACAGAACGGTTGTCAATGTGTGCACTCAACTTCCAGAGTTAAACCCGTGTGTGGATTCAGCAGTCTGCAAACACTTTCTCTGCAGAGTCCCAAAACAGGCGTTTTCAGCCCATTACCGGCATATGGAAGAAACAGCAGTAAGCACAGGGAAATATCTGCTTCTAAATCCAAAACGCAGCTATCTAACAGAACGGTTGTCAATGTGTGCACTCAACTTCCAGAGTTAAACCCGTGTGTGGATTCAGCAGTCTGCAAACACTTTCTCTGCAGAGTCCCAAAACAGGCGTTTTCAGCCCATTACCGGCATATGGAAGAAACAGCAGTAAGCACAGGGAAATATCTGCTTCTAAATCCAAAACGCAGCTATCTAACAGAACGGTTTTCAATGTGTGCACTCAACTTCCAGAGTTAAACCCGTGTGTGGATTCAGCAGTCTGCAGAGACTTTCTCTGCAGAGTCCCAAAACAGGCGTTTTCAGCCCATTACCGGCATATGGAAGAAACAGCAGTAAGCACAGGGAAATATCTGCTTCTAAATCCAAAACGCAGCTATCTAACAGAACGGTTGTCAATGTGTGCACTCAACTTCCAGAGTTAAACCCGTGTGTGGATTCAGCAGTCTGCAAACACTTTCTCTGCAGAGTCCCAAAACAGGCGTTTTCAGCCCATTACCGGCATATGGAAGAAACAGCAGTAAGCACAGGGAAATATCTGCTTCTAAATCCAAAACGCAGCTATCTAACAGAACGGTTGTCAATGTGTGCACTCAACTTCCAGAGTTAAACCCGTGTGTGGATTCAGCAGTCTGCAAACACTTTCTCTGCAGAGTCCCAAAACAGGCGTTTTCAGCCCATTACCGGCATATGGAAGAAACAGCAGTAAGCACAGGGAAATATCTGCTTCTAAATCCAAACGCAGCTATCTAACAGAACGGTTGTCAATGTGTGCACTCAACTTCCAGAGTTAAACCCGTGTGTGGATTCAGCAGTCTGCAAACACTTTCTCTGCAGAGTCCCAAAACAGGCGTTTCAGCCCATACCGGCATATGGAAGAAACAGCAGTAAGCACAGGGAAATATCTGCTTCTAAATCCAAAACGCAGCTATCTAACAGAACGGTTGTCAATGTGTGCACTCAACTTCCAGAGTTAAACCCGTGTGTGGATTCAGCAGCCTGCAGAGACTTTCTCTGCAGAGTCCCCAAAACAGGCGTTTTCAGCCCATTACCGGCATATGGAAGAAGCAGCAGTAAGCACAGGGAAATATCTGCTTCTAAATCCAAAACGCAGCTATCTAACAGAACGGTTGTCAATGTGTGGACTCAACTTCCAGAGTTAAACCCGTGTGTGGATTCAGCAGTCTGCAAACACTTTCTCTGCAGAGTCCCAAAACAGGCGTTTTCAGCCCATTACCGGCATATGGAAGAAACAGCAGTAAGCACAGGGAAATATCTGCTTTCTAAATACAAAACGCAGCTATCTAACAGAACGGTTGTCAATGTGTGCACTTCAACTTCCAGAGTTAAACCCGTGTGTGGATTCAGCAGTCTGCAAACACTTTCTCTGCAGAGTCCCAAAACAGGCGTTTTCAGCCCATTACCGGCATATGGAAGAAACAGCAGTAAGCACAGGGAAATATCTGCTTCTAAATCCAAAACGCAGCTATCTAACAGAACGGTTGTCAATGTGTGCACTCAACTTCCAGAGTTAAACCCGTGTGTGGATTCAGCAGTCTGCAGAGACTTTTCTCTGCAGAGTCCCAAAACAGGCGTTTTCAGCCCATTACCCGGCATATGGAAGAAACAGCAGTAAGCACAGGGAAATATCTGCTTCTAAATCCAAAACGCAGCTATCTAACAGAACGGTTGTCAATGTGTGCACTCATCTTCCAGAGTTAAACCCGTGTGTGGATTCAGCAGCCGGCAGAGACTTTCTCTGCAGAGTCCCAAAACAGGGGTTTTCAGCCCATTACCGGCGTATGGAAGAAACAGCAGTAAGCACAGGGAAATATCTGCTTCTAAATCCAAAACGCAGCTATCTAACAGAACGGTTGTCAATGTGTGCACTCAACTTCCAGAGTTAAACCCGTGTGTGGATTCAGCAGTCTGCAAACACTTTCTCTGCAGAGTCCCAAAACAGGCGTTTTCAGCCCATTACCGGCATATGGAAGAAACAGCAGTAAGCACAGGGAAATATCTGCTTCTAAATCCAAAACGCAGCTATCTAACAGAACGGTTGTCAATGTGTGCACTCAACTTCCAGAGTTAAACCCGTGTGTGGATTCAGCAGCCTGCAGAGACTTTCTCTGCAGAGTCCCAAAACAGGCGTTTTCAGCCTATTACCGGCATATGGAAGAAACAGCAGTAAGCACAGGGAAATATCTGCTTCTAAATCCAAAACGCAGCTATCTAACAGAACGGTTGTCAATGTGTGCACTCAACTTCCAGAGTTAAACCAGTGTGTGGATTCAGCAGTCTGCAGAGACTTTCTCTGCAGAGTCCCAAAACAGGCGTTTTCAGCCCATTACCGGCATATGGAAGAAACAGCAGTAAGCACAGGGAAATATCTGCTTCTAAATCCAAAACGCAGCTATCTAACAGAACGGTTGTCAATGTGTGCACTCAACTTCCAGAGTTAAACCCGTGTGTGGATTCAGCAGTCTGCAAACACTTTCTCTGCAGAGTCCCAAAACAGGCGTTTTCAGCCCATTACCGGCATATGGAAGAAACAGCAGTAAGCACAGGGAAATATCTGCTTCTAAATCCAAAACGCAGCTATCTAACAGAACGGTTGTCAATGTGTGCACTCAACTTCCAGAGTTAAACCCGTGTGTGGATTCAGCAGTCTGCAAACACTTTCTCTGCAGAGTCCCAAAACAGGCGTTTTCAGCCCATTACCGGCATATGGAAGAAACAGCAGTAAGCACAGGGAAATATATGCTTCTAAATCCAAAACGCAGCTATCTAACAGAACGGTTGTCAATGTGTGCACTCAACTTCCAGAGTTAAACCCGTGTGTGGATTCAGCAGCCTGCAGAGCCTTTCTCTGCAGAGTCCCAAAACAGGCGTTTTTAGCCTATTACCGGCATATGGAAGAAACAGCAGTAAGCACAGGGAAATATCTGCTTCTAAATCCAAAACGCAGCTATCTAACAGAACGGTTGTCAATGTGTGCACTCAACTTCCAGAGTTAAACCCGTGTGTGGATTCAGCAGTCTGCAGAGACTTTCTCTGCAGAGTCCCAAAACAGGCGTTTTCAGCCCATTACCGGCATATGGAAGAAACAGCAGTAAGCACAGGGAAATATCTGCTTCTAAATCCAAAACGCAGCTATCTAACAGAACGGTTGTCAATGTGTGCACTCAACTTCCAGAGTTAAACCCGTGTGTGGATTCAGCAGTCTGCAAACACTTTCTCTGCAGAGTCCCAAAACAGGCGTTTTCAGCCCATTACCGGCATATGGAAGAAACAGCAGTAAGCACAGGGTAATATCTGCTTCTAAATCCAAAACGCAGCTATCTAACAGAACGGTTTTCAATGTGTGCACTCAACTTCCAGAGTTAAACCCGTGTGTGGATTCAGCAGTCTGCAAACACTTTCTCTGCAGAGTCCCAAAACAGGCGTTTTCAGCCCATTACCGGCATATGGAAGAAACAGCAGTAAGCACAGGGAAATATCTGCTTCTAAATCCAAAACGCAGCTATCTAACAGAACGGTTGTCAATGTGTGCACTCAACTTCCAGAGTTAAACCCGTGTGTGGATTCAGCAGTCTGCAGAGACTTTCTCTGCAGAGTCCCAAAACAGGCGTTTTCAGCCCATTACCGGCATATGGAAGAAACAGCAGTAAGCACAGGGAAATATCTGCTTCTAAATCCAAAACGCAGCTATCTAACAGAACGGTTGTCAATGTGGGCACTCAACTTCCAGAGTTAAACCCGTGTGTGGATTCAGCAGTCTGCAGAGATTTTCTCTGCAGAGTCCCAAAACAGGCGTTTTCAGCCCATTACCGGCATATGGAAGAAACAGCAGTAAGCACAGGGAAATATCTGCTTCTAAATCCAAAACGCAGCTATCTAACAGAACGGTTGTCAATGTGTGCACTCAACTTCCAGAGTTAAACCCGTGTGTGGATTCAGCAGTCTGCAAACACTTTCTCTGCAGAGTCCCAAAACAGGCGTTTTCAGCCCATTACCGGCATATGGAAGAAACAGCAGTAAGCACAGGGAAATATCTGCTTCTAAATCCAAAACGCAGCTATCTAACAGAACGGTTGTCAATGTGTGCACTCAACTTCCAGAGTTAAACCCGTGTGTGGATTCAGCAGTCTGCAAACACTTTCTCTGCAGAGTCCCAAAACAGGCGTTTTCAGCCCATTACCGGCATATGGAAGAAACAGCAGTAAGCACAGGGAAATATCTGCTTCTAAATCCAAAACGCAGCTATCTAACAGAACGGTTGTCAATGTGTGCACTCAACTTCCAGAGTTAAACCCGTGTGTGGATTCAGCAGTCTGCAGAGACTTTCTCTGCAGAGTCCCAAAACAGGCGTTTTCAGCCCATTACCAGCTATCTAACAGAACGGTTGTCAATGTGTGCACTCAACTTCATGAGTTAAACCCGTGTGTGGATTCAGCAGTCTGCAGAGACTTTCTCTGCAGAGTCCCAAAACAGGCGTTTTCAGCCCATTACCAGCATATGGAAGAAACAGCAGTAAGCACAGGGAAATATCTGCTTCTAAATCCAAAACGCAGCTATCTAACAGAACGGTTGTCAATGTGTGCACTCAAATTCCAGAGTTAAACCCGTGTGTGGATTCAGCAGTCTGCAAACACTTTCTCTGCAGAGTCCCAAAACAGGCGTTTTCAGCCCATTACCGGCATATGGAAGAAACAGCAGTAAGCACAGGGAAATATCTGCTTCTAAATCCAAAACGCAGCTATCTAACAGAACGGTTGTCAATGTGTGCACTCAACTTCCAGAGTTAAACCCGTGTGTGGATTCAGCAGTCTGCAAACACTTTCTCTGCAGAGTCCCAAAACAGGCGTTTTCAGCCCATTACCGGCATATGGAAGAAACAGCAGTAAGCACAGGGAAATATCTGCTTCTAAATCCAAAACGCAGCTATCTAACAGAACGGTTGTCAATGTGTGCACTCAACTTCCAGAGTTAAACCGGTGTGTGGATTCAGCAATCTGCAGAGACTTTCTCTGCAGAGTCCCAAAACAGGCGTTTTCAGCCCATTACCGGCATATGGAAGAAACAGCAGTAAGCACAGGGAAATATCTGCTTCTAAATCCAAAACGCAGCTATCTAACAGAACGGTTGTCAATGTGTGCACTCAACTTCCAGAGTTAAACCCGTGTGTGGATTCAACAGTCTGCAAACACTTTTTCTGCAGAGTCCCAAAACAGGCGTTTTCAGCCCATTACCGGCATATGGAAGAAACAGCAGTAAGCACAGGGAAATATCTGCTTCTAAATCCAAAACGCAGCTATCTAACAGAACGGTTGTCAATGTGTGCACTCAACTTCCAGAGTTAAACCCGTGTGTGGATTCAGCAGTCTGCAAACACTTTCTCTGCAGAGTCCCAAAACAGGCGTTTTCAGCCCATTACCGGCATATGGAAGAAACAGCAGTAAGCACAGGGAAATATCTGCTTCTAAATCCAAAACGCAGCTATCTAACAGAACGGTTGTCAATGTGTGCACTCAACTTCCAGAGTTAAACCCGTGTGTGGATTCAGCAGTCTGCAGAGACTTTCTCTGCAGAGTCCCAAAACAGGCGTTTTCAGCCCATTACCGGCATATGGAAGAAACAGCAGTAAGCACAGGGAAATATCTGCTTCTAAATCCAAAACGCAGCTATCTAACAGAACGGTTGTCAATGTGTGCACTCAACTTCCAGAGTTAAACCCGTGTGTGGATTCAGCAGTCTGCAAACACTTTCTCTGCAGAGTCCCAAAACAGGCGTTTTCAGCCCATTACCGGCATATGGAAGAAACAGCAGTAAGCACAGGGAAATATCTGCTTCTAAATCCAAAACGCAGCTATCTAACAGAACGGTTGTCAATGTGTGCACTCAACTTCCAGAGTTAAACCCGTGTGTGGATTCAGCAGCCTGCAGAGACTTTCTCTGCAGAGTCCCAAAACAGGCGTTTTCAGCCCATTACCGGCATATGGAAGAAGCAGCAGTAAGCACAGGGAAATATCTGCTTCTAAATCCAAAACGCAGCTATCTAACAGAACGGTTGTCAATGTGTGCACTCAACTTCCAGAGTTAAACCGGTGTGTGGATTCAGCAGTCTGCAGAGACTTTCTCTGCAGAGTCCCAAAACAGGCGTTTTGAGCCCATTACCGGCATATGGAAGAAACAGCAGTAAGCACAGGGAAATATCTGCTTCTAAATCCAAAACGCAGCTATCTAACAGAACGGTTGTCAATGTGTGCACTCAACTTCCAGAGTTAAACCCGTGTGTGGATTCAGCAGTCTGCAAACACTTTCTCTGCAGAGTCCCAAAACAGGCGTTTTCAGCCCATTACCGGCATATGGAAGAAGCAGCAGTAAGCACAGGGAAATATCTGCTTCTAAATCCAAAACGCAGCTATCTAACAGAACGGTTGTCAATGTGTGCACTCAACTTCCAGAGTTAAACCCGTGTGTGGATTCAGCAGTCTGCAGAGACTTTCTCTGCAGAGTCCCAAAACAGGCGTTTTCAGCCCATTACCGGCATATGGAAGAAACAGCAGTAAGCACAGGGAAATATCTGCTTCTAAATCCAAAACGCAGCTATCTAACAGAACGGTTGTCAATGTGTGCACTCATCTTCCAGAGTTAAAACCGTGTGTGGATTCAGCAGCCTGCAGAGACTTTCTCTGCAGAGTCCCAAAACAGGGGTTTTCAGCCCATTACCGGCGTATTGAAGAAACAGCAGTAAGCACAGGGAAATATCTGCTTCTAAATCCAAAACGCAGCTATCTAACAGAACGGTTGTCAATGTGTGCACTCAACTTCCAGAGTTAAACCCGTGTGTGGATTCAGCAGTCTGCAAACACTTTCTCTGCAGAGTCCCAAAACAGGCGTTTTCAGCCCATTACCGGCATATGGAAGAAACAGCAGTAAGCACAGGGAAATATCTGCTTCTAAATCCAAAACGCAGCTATCTAACAGAACGGTTGTCAATGTGTGCACTCAACTTCCAGAGTTAAACCCGTGTGTGGATTCAGCAGCCTGCAGAGACTTTCTCTGCAGAGTCCCAAAACAGGCGTTTTCAGCCTATTACCGGCATATGGAAGAAACAGCAGTAAGCACAGGGAAATATCTGCTTCTAAATCCAAAACGCAGCTATCTAACAGAACGGTTGTCAATGTGTGCACTCAACTTCCAGAGTTAAACCCGTGTGTGGATTCAGCAGTCTGCAGAGACTTTCTCTGCAGAGTCCCAAAACAGGCGTTTTCAGCCCATTACCGGCATATGGAAGAAACAGCAGTAAGCACAGGGAAATATCTGCTTCTAAATCCAAAACGCAGCTATCTAACAGAACGGTTGTCAATGTGTGCACTCAACTTCCAGAGTTAAACCCGTGTGTGGATTCAGCAGTCTGCAAACACTTTCTCTGCAGAGTCCCAAAACAGGCGTTTTCAGTCCATTACCGGCATATGGAAGAAACAGCAGTAAGCACAGGGAAATATCTGCTTCTAAATCCAAAACGCAGCTATCTAACAGAACGGTTGTCAATGTGTGCACTCAACTTCCAGAGTTAAACCCGTGTGTGGATTCAGCAGTCTGCAAACACTTTCTCTGCAGAGTCCCAAAACAGGCGTTTTCAGCCCATTACCGGCATATGGAAGAAGCAGCAGTAAGCACAGGGAAATATCTGCTTCTAAATCCAAAACGCAGCTATCTAACAGAACGGTTGTCAATGTGTGCACTCAACTTCCAGAGTTAAACCCGTGTGTGGATTCAGCAGTCTGCAAACACTTTCTCTGCAGAGTCCCAAAACAGGCGTTTTCAGCCCATTACCGGCATATGGAAGAAACAGCAGTAAGCACAGGGAAATATCTGCTTCTAAATCCAAAACGCAGCTATCTAACAGAACGGTTGTCAATGTGTGCACTCAACTTCCAGAGTTAAACCCGTGTGTGGATTCAGCAGCCTGCAGAGACTTTCTCTGCAGAGTCCCAAAACAGGCGTTTTCAGCCTATTACCGGCATATGGAAGAAACAGCAGTAAGCACAGGGAAATATCTGCTTCTAAATCCAAAACGCAGCTATCTAACAGAACGGTTGTCAATGTGTGCACTCAACTTCCAGAGTTAAACCCGTGTGTGGATTCAGCAGTCTGCAGAGACTTTCTCTGCAGAGTCCCAAAACAGGCGTTTTCAGCCCATTACCGGCATATGGAAGAAACAGCAGTAAGCACAGGGAAATATCTGCTTCTAAATCCAAAACGCAGCTATCTAACAGAACGGTTGTCAATGTGTGCACTCAACTTCCAGAGTTAAACCCGTGTGTGGATTCAGCAGTCTGCAAACACTTTCTCTGCAGAGTCCCAAAACAGGCGTTTTCAGCCCATTACCGGCATATGGAAGAAACAGCAGTAAGCACAGGGAAATATCTGCTTCTAAATCCAAAACGCAGCTATCTAACAGAACGGTTGTCAATGTGTGCACTCAACTTCCAGAGTTAAACCCGTGTGTGGATTCAGCAGTCTGCAAACACTTTCTCTGCAGAGTCCCAAAACAGGCGTTTTCAGCCCATTACCGGCATATGGAAGAAACAGCAGTAAGCACAGGGAAATATCTGCTTCTAAATCCAAAACGCAGCTATCTAACAGAACGGTTGTCAATGTGTGCACTCAACTTCCAGAGTTAAACCCGTGTGTGGATTCAGCAGCCTGCAGAGACTTTCTCTGCAGAGTCCCAAAACAGGCGTTTTCAGCCTATTACCGGCATATGGAAGAAACAGCAGTAAGCACAGGGAAATATCTGCTTCTAAATCCAAAACGCAGCTATCTAACAGAACGGTTGTCAATGTGTGCACTCAACTTCCAGAGTTAAACCCGTGTGTGGATTCAGCAGTCTGCAGAGACTTTCTCTGCAGAGTCCCAAAACAGGCGTTTTCAGCCCATTACCGGCATATGGAAGAAACAGCAGTAAGCACAGGGAAATATCTGCTTCTAAATCCAAAACGCAGCTATCTAACAGAACGGTTGTCAATGTGTGCACTCAACTTCCAGAGTTAAACCCGTGTGTGGATTCAGCAGTCTGCAAACACTTTCTCTGCAGAGTCCCAAAACAGGCGTTTTCAGCCCATTACCGGCATATGGAAGAAACAGCAGTAAGCACAGGGAAATATCTGCTTCTAAATCCAAAACGCAGCTATCTAACAGAACGGTTGTCAATGTGTGCACTCAACTTCCAGAGTTAAACCCGTGTGTGGATTCAGCAGTCTGCAAACACTTTCTCTGCAGAGTCCCAAAACAGGCGTTTTCAGCCCATTACCGGCATATGGAAGAAACAGCAGTAAGCACAGGGAAATATCTGCTTCTAAATCCAAAACGCAGCTATCTAACAGAACGGTTGTCAATGTGTGCACTCAACTTCCAGAGTTAAACCCGTGTGTGGATTCAGCAGTCTGCAGAGACTTTCTCTGCAGAGTCCCAAAACAGGCGTTTTCAGCCCATTACCGGCATATGGAAGAAACAGCAGTAAGCACAGGGAAATATCTGCTTCTAAATCCAAAACGCAGCTATCTAACAGAACGGTTGTCAATGTGTGCACTCAACTTCCAGAGTTAAACCCGTGTGTGGATTCAGCAGTCTGCAAACACTTTCTCTGCAGAGTCCCAAAACAGGCGTTTTCAGCCCATTACCGGCATATGGAAGAAACAGCAGTAAGCACAGGGAAATATCTGCTTCTAAATCCAAAACGCAGCTATCTAACAGAACGGTTGTCAATGTGTGCACTCAACTTCCAGAGTTAAACCCGTGTGTGGATTCAGCAGTCTGCAAACACTTTCTCTGCAGAGTCCCAAAACAGGCGTTTTCAGCCCTTTACCGGCATATGGAAGAAACAGCAGTAAGCACAGGGAAATATCTGCTTCTAAATCCAAAACGCAGCTATCTAACAGAACGGTTGTCAATGTGTGCACTCAACTTCCAGAGTTAAACCCGTGTGTGGATTCAGCAGTCTGCAAACACTTTCTCTGCAGAGTCCCAAAACAGGCGTTTTCAGCCCATTACCGGCATATGGAAGAAACAGCAGTAAGCACAGGGAAATATCTGCTTCTAAATCCAAAACGCAGCTATCTAACAGAACGGTTGTCAATGTGTGCACTCAACTTCCAGAGTTAAACCCGTGTGTGGATTCAGCAGCCTGCAGAGACTTTCTCTGCAGAGTCCCAAAACAGGCGTTTTCAGCCCATTACCGGCATATGGAAGAAGCAGCAGTAAGCACAGGGAAATATCTGCTTCTAAATCCAAAACGCAGCTATCTAACAGAACGGTTGTCAATGTGTGCACTCAACTTCCAGAGTTAAACCCGTGTGTGGATTCAGCAGTCTGCAAACACTTTCTCTGCAGAGTCCCAAAACAGGCGTTTTCAGCCCATTACCGGCATATGGAAGAAACAGCAGTAAGCACAGGGAAATATCTGCTTCTAAATCCAAAACGCAGCTATCTAACAGAACGGTTGTCAATGTGTGCACTCAACTTCCAGAGTTAAACCCGTGTGTGGATTCAGCAGTCTGCAAACACTTTCTCTGCAGAGTCCCAAAACAGGCGTTTTCAGCCCATTACCGGCATATGGAAGAAACAGCAGTAAGCACAGGGAAATATCTGCTTCTAAATCCAAAACGCAGCTATCTAACAGAACGGTTGTCAATGTGTGCACTCAACTTCCAGAGTTAAACCCGTGTGTGGATTCAGCAGTCTGCAGAGACTTTCTCTGCAGAGTCCCAAAACAGGCGTTTTCAGCCCATTACCGGCATATGGAAGAAACAGCAGTAAGCACAGGGAAATATCTGCTTCTAAATCCAAAACGCAGCTATCTAACAGAACGGTTGTCAATGTGTGCACTCATCTTCCAGAGTTAAACCCGTGTGTGGATTCAGCAGCCGGCAGAGACTTTCTCTGCAGAGTCCCAAAACAGGGGTTTTCAGCCCATTACCGGCGTATGGAAGAAACAGCAGTAAGCACAGGGAAATATCTGCTTCTAAATCCAAAACGCAGCTATCTAACAGAACGGTTGTCAATGTGTGCACTCAACTTCCAGAGTTAAACCCGTGTGTGGATTCAGCAGTCTGCAGAGACTTTCTCTGCAGAGTCCCAAAACAGGCGTTTTCAGCCCATTACCGGCATATGGAAGAAACAGCAGTAAGCACAGGGAAATATCTGCTTCTAAATCCAAAACGCAGCTATCTAACAGAACGGTTGTCAATGTGTGCACTCAACTTCCAGAGTTAAACCCGTGTGTGGATTCAGCAGTCTGCAAACACTTTCTCTGCAGAGTCCCAAAACAGGCGTTTTCAGCCTATTACCGGCATATGGAAGAAACAGCAGTAAGCACAGGGAAATATCTGCTTCTAAATCCAAAACGCAGCTATCTAACAGAACGGTTGTCAATGTGTGCACTCAACTTCCAGAGTTAAACCCGTGTGTGGATTCAGCAGTCTGCAGAGACTTTCTCTGCAGAGTCCCAAAACAGGCGTTTTCAGCCCATTACCGGCATATGGAAGAAACAGCAGTAAGCACAGGGAAATATCTGCTTCTAAATCCAAAACGCAGCTATCTAACAGAACGGTTGTCAATGTGTGCACTCAACTTCCAGAGTTAAACCCGTGTGTGGATTCAGCAGTCTGCAAACACTTTCTCTGCAGAGTCCCAAAACAGGCGTTTTCAGCCCATTACCGGCATATGGAAGAAACAGCAGTAAGCACAGGGAAATATCTGCTTCTAAATCCAAAACGCAGCTATCTAACAGAACGGTTGTCAATGTGTGCACTCAACTTCCAGAGTTAAACCCGTGTGTGGATTCAGCAGTCTGCAAACACTTTCTCTGCAGAGTCCCAAAACAGGCGTTTTCAGCCCATTACCGGCATATGGAAGAAACAGCAGTAAGCACAGGGAAATATATGCTTCTAAATCCAAAACGCAGCTATCTAACAGAACGGTTGTCAATGTGTGCACTCAACTTCCAGAGTTAAACCCGTGTGTGGATTCAGCAGCCTGCAGAGACTTTCTCTGCAGAGTCCCAAAACAGGCGTTTTTAGCCTATTACCGGCATATGGAAGAAACAGCAGTAAGCACAGGGAAATATCTGCTTCTAAATCCAAAACGCAGCTATCTAACAGAACGGTTGTCAATGTGTGCACTCAACTTCCAGAGTTAAACCCGTGTGTGGATTCAGCAGTCTGCAGAGACTTTCTCTGCAGAGTCCCAAAACAGGCGTTTTCAGCCCATTACCGGCATATGGAAGAAACAGCAGTAAGCACAGGGAAATATCTGCTTCTAAATACAAAACGCAGCTATCTAACAGAACGGTTGTCAATGTGTGCACTCAACTTCCAGAGTTAAACCCGTGTGTGGATTCAGCAGTCTGCAAACACTTTCTCTGCAGAGTCCCAAAACAGGCGTTTTCAGCCCATTACCGGCATATGGAAGAAACAGCAGTAAGCACAGGGTAATATCTGCTTCTAAATCCAAAACGCAGCTATCTAACAGAACGGTTGTCAATGTGTGCACTCAACTTCCAGAGTTAAACCCGTGTGTGGATTCAGCAGTCTGCAAACACTTTCTCTGCAGAGTCCCAAAACAGGCGTTTTCAGCCCATTACCGGCATATGGAAGAAACAGCAGTAAGCACAGGGAAATATCTGCTTCTAAATCCAAAACGCAGCTATCTAACAGAACGGTTGTCAATGTGTGCACTCAACTTCCAGAGTTAAACCCGTGTGTGGATTCAGCAGTCTGCAGAGACTTTCTCTGCAGAGTCCCAAAACAGGCGTTTTCAGCCCATTACCGGTATATGGAAGAAACAGCAGTAAGCACAGGGAAATATCTGCTTCTAAATCCAAAACGCAGCTATCTAACAGAACGGTTGTCAATGTGTGCACTCAACTTCCAGAGTTAAACCCGTGTGTGGATTCAGCAGTCTGCAGAGACTTTCTCTGCAGAGTCCCAAAACAGGCGTTTTCAGCCCATTTCCGGCATATGGAAGAAACAGCAGTAAGCACAGGGAAATATCTGCTTCTAAATCCAAAACGCAGCTATCTAACAGAACGGTTGTCAATGTGTGCACTCAACTTCCAGAGTTAAACCCGTGTGTGGATTCAGCAGTCTGCAAACACTTTCTCTGCAGAGTCCCAAAACAGGCGTTTTCAGCCCATTACCGGCATATGGAAGAAACAGCAGTAAGCACAGGGAAATATCTGCTTCTAAATCCAAAACGCAGCTATCTAACAGAACGGTTGTCAATGTGTGCACTCAACTTCCAGAGTTAAACCCGTGTGTGGATTCAGCAGTCTGCAGAGACTTTCTCTGCAGAGTCCCAAAACAGGCGTTTTCAGCCCATTACCAGCATATGGAAGAAACAGCAGTAAGCACAGGGAAATATCTGCTTCTAAATCCAAAACGCAGCTATCTAACAGAACGGTTGTCAATGTGTGCACTCAACTTCCAGAGTTAAACCCGTGTGTGGATTCAGCAGTCTGCAAACACTTTCTCTGCAGAGTCCCAAAACAGGCGTTTTCAGCCCATTACCGGCATATGGAAGAAACAGCAGTAAGCACAGGGAAATATCTGCTTCTAAATCCAAAACGCAGCTATCTAACAGAACGGTTGTCAATGTGTGCACTCAACTTCCAGAGTTAAACCCGTGTGTGGATTCAGCAGTCTGCAAACACTTTCTCTGCAGAGTCCCAAAACAGGCGTTTTCAGCCCATTACCGGCATATGGAACAAACAGCAGTAAGCACAGGGAAATATCTGCTTCTAAATCCAAAACGCAGCTATCTAACAGAACGGTTGTCAATGTGTGCACTCAACTTCCAGAGTTAAACCCGTGTGTGGATTCAGCAGTCTGCAAACACTTTCTCTGCAGAGTCCCAAAACAGGCGTTTTCAGCCCATTACCGGCATATGGAAGAAACAGCAGTAAGCACAGGGAAATATCTGCTTCTAAATCCAAAACGCAGCTATCTAACAGAACGGTTGTCAATGTGTGCACTCAACTTCCAGAGTTAAACCCGTGTGTGGATTCAGCAGTCTGCAAACACTTTCTCTGCAGAGTCCCAAAACAGGCGTTTTCAGCCCATTACCGGCATATGGAAGAAGCAGCAGTAAGCACAGGGAAATATCTGCTTCTAAATCCAAAACGCAGCTATCTAACAGAACGGTTGTCAATGTGTGCACTCAACTTCCAGAGTTAAACCCGTGTGTGGATTCAGCAGTCTGCAAACACTTTCTCTGCAGAGTCCCAAAACAGGCGTTTTCAGCCCATTACCGGCATATGGAAGAAACAGCAGTAAGCACAGGGAAATATCTGCTTCTAAATCCAAAACGCAGCTATCTAACAGAACGGTTGTCAATGTGTGCACTCAACTTCCAGAGTTAAAGCCGTGTGTGGATTTAGCAGTCTGCAAACACTTTCTCTGCAGAGTCCCAAAACAGGCGTTTTCAGCCCATTACCGGCATATGGAAGAAACAGCAGTAAGCACAGGGAAATATCTGCTTCTAAATCCAAAACGCAGCTATCTAACAGAACGGTTGTCAATGTGTGCACTCAACTTCCAGAGTTAAACCCGTGTGTTGATTCAGCAGTCTGCAGAGACTTTCTCTGCAGAGTCCCAAAACAGGCGTTTTCAGCCCATTACCGGCATATGGAAGAAACAGCAGTAAGCACAGTTAAATATCTGCTTCTAAATCCAAAACGCAGCTATCTAACAGAACGGTTGTCAATGTGTGCACTCATCTTCCAGAGTTAAACCCGTGTGTGGATTCAGCAGCCGGCAGAGACTTTCTCTGCAGAGTCCCAAAACAGGGGTTTTCAGCCCATTACCGGCGTATGGAAGAAACAGCAGTAAGCACAGGGAAATATCTGCTTCTAAATCCAAAACGCAGCTATCTAACAGAACGGTTGTCAATGTGTGCACTCAACTTCCAGAGTTACACCCGTGTGTGGATTCAGCAGTCTGCAAACACTTTCTCTGCAGAGTCCCAAAACAGGCGTATTCAGCCCATTACCGGCATATGGAAGAAACAGCAGTAAGCACAGGGAAATATCTGCTTCTAAATCCAAAACGCAGCTATCTAACAGAACGGTTGTCAATGTGTGCACTCAACTTCCAGAGTTAAACCCGTGTGTGGATTCAGCAGCCTGCAGAGACTTTCTCTGCAGAGTCCCAAAACAGGCGTTTTCAGCCTTTTACCGGCATATGGAAGAAACAGCAGTAAGCACAGGGAAATATCTGCTTCTAAATCCAAAACGCAGCTATCTAACAGAACGGTTGTCAATGTGTGCACTCAACTTCCAGAGTTAAACCCGTGTGTGGATTCAGCAGTCTGCAGAGACTTTCTCTGCAGAGTCCCAAAACAGGCGTTTTCAGCCCATTACCGGCATATGGAAGAAACAGCAGTAAGCACAGGGAAATATCTGCTTCTAAATCCAAAACGCAGCTATCTAACAGAACGGTTGTCAATGTGTGCACTCAACTTCCAGAGTTAAACCCGTGTGTGGATTCAGCAGTCTGCAAACACTTTCTCTGCAGAGTCCCAAAACAGGCGTTTTCAGCCCATTACCGGCATATGGAAGAAACAGCAGTAAGCACAGGGAAATATCTGCTTCTAAATCCAAAACGCAGCTATCTAACAGAACGGTTGTCAATGTGTGCACTCAACTTCCAGAGTTAAACCCGTGTGTGGATTCAGCAGCCTGCAGAGACTTTCTCTGCAGAGTCCCAAAACAGGCGTTTTCAGCCCATTACCGGAATATGGAAGAAACAGCAGTAAGCACAGGGAAATATCTGCTTCTAAATCCAAAACGCAGCTATCTAACAGAACGGTTGTCAATGTGTGCACTCAACTTCCAGAGTTAAACCCGTGTGTGGATTCAGCAGTCTGCAGAGACTTTCTCTGCAGAGTCCCAAAACAGGCGTTTTCAGCCCATTACCGGCATATGGAAGAAACAGCAGTAAGCACAGGGAAATATCTGCTTCTAAATCCAAAACGCAGCTATCTAACAGAACGGTTGTCAATGTGTGCACTCGACTTCCAGAGTTAAACCCGTGTGTGGATTCAGCAGTCTGCAAACACTTTCTCTGCAGAGTCCCAAAACAGGCGTTTTCAGCCCATTACCGGCATATGGAAGAAACAGCAGTAAGCACAGGGAAATATCTGCTTCTAAATCCAAAACGCAGCTATCTAACAGAACGGTTGTCAATGTGTGCACTCAACTTCCAGAGTTAAACCCGTGTGTGGATTCAGCACTATGCAGAGACTTTCTCTGCAGAGTCCCAAAACAGGCGTTTTCAGCCCATTACCGGCATATGGAAGAAACAGCATAAGCACAGGGAAATATCTGCTTCTAAATCCAAAACGCAGCTATCTAACAGAACGGTTGTCAATGTGTGCACTCAACTTCCAGAGTTAAACCAGTGTGTGGATTCAGCAGTCTGCAAACACTTTCTCTGCAGAGTCCCAAAAGAGGCGTTTTCAGCCCATTACCGGCATATGGAAGAAACAGCAGTAAGCACAGGGAAATATCTGCTTCTAAATCCAAAACGCAGCTATCTAACAGAACGGTTGTCAATGTGTGCACTCAACTTCCAGAGTTAAACCCGTGTGTGGATTCAGCACTCTGCAGAGACTTTCTCTGCAGAGTCCCAAAACAGGCGTTTTCAGCCCATTACCGGCATATGGAAGAAACAGCAGTAAGCACAGGGAAATATCTGCTTCTAAATCCAAAACGCAGCTATCTAACAGAACGGTTGTCAATGTGTGCACTCAACTTCCAGAGTTAAACCCGTGTGTGGATTCAGCAGTCTGCAAACACTTTCTCTGCAGAGTCCCAAAACAGGCGTTTTCAGCCCATTACCGGCATATGGAAGAAACAGCAGTAAGCACAGGGAAATATCTGCTTCTAAATCCAAAACGCAGCTATCTAACAGAACGGTTGTCAATGTGTGCACTCAACTTCCAGAGTTAAACCCGTGTGTGGATTCAGCAGTCTGCAGAGACTTTCTCTGCAGAGTCCCAAAACAGGCGTTTTCAGCCCATTACCGGCATATGGAAGAAACAGCAGTAAGCACAGGGAAATATCTGCTTCTAAATCCAAAACGCAGCTATCTAACAGAACAGTTGTCAATGTGTGCACTCAACTTCCAGAGTTAAACCCGTGTGTGGATTCAGCAGTCTGCAAACACTTTCTCTGCAGAGTCCCAAAACAGGCGTTTTCAGCCCATTACCGGCATATGGAAGAAACAGCAGTAAGCACAGGGAAATATCTGCTTCTAAATCCAAAACGCAGCTATCTAACAGAACGGTTGTCAATGTGTGCACTCAACTTCCAGAGTTAAACCCGTGTGTGGATTCAGCAGTCTGCAAACACTTTCTCTGCAGAGTCCCAAAACAGGCGTTTTCAGCCCATTACCGGCATATGGAAGAAACAGCAGTAAGCACAGGGAAATATCTGCTTCTAAATCCAAAACGCAGCTATCTAACAGAACGGTTGTCAATGTGTGCACTCAACTTCCAGAGTTAAACCCGTGTGTGGATTCAGCAGTCTGCAGAGACTTTCTCTGCAGAGTCCCAAAACAGGCGTTTTCAGCCCATTACCGGCATATGGAAGAAACAGCAGTAAGCACAGGGAAATATCTGCTTCTAAATCCAAAACGCAGCTATCTAACAGAACGGTTGTCAATGTGTGCACTCAACTTCCAGAGTTAAACCCGTGTGTGGATTCAGCAGTCTGCAAACACTTTCTCTGCAGAGTCCCAAAACAGGCGTTTTCAGCCCATTACCGGCATATGGAAGAAACAGCAGTAAGCACAGGGAAATATCTGCTTCTAAATCCAAAACGCAGCTATCTAACAGAACGGTTGTCAATGTGTGCACTCAACTTCCAGAGTTAAACCCGTGTGTGGATTCAGCAGTCTGCAAACACTTTCTCTGCAGAGTCCCAAAACAGGCGTTTTCAGCCCATTACCGGCATATGGAAGAAACAGCAGTAAGCACAGGGAAATATCTGCTTCTAAATCCAAAACGCAGCTATCTAACAGAACGGTTGTCAATGTGTGCACTCAACTTCCAGAGTTAAACCCGTGTGTGGATTCAGCAGTCTGCAAACACTTTCTCTTCAGAGTCCCAAAACAGGCGTTTTCAGCCCATTACCGGCATATGGAAGAAACAGCAGTAAGCACAGGGAAATATCTGCTTCTAAATCCAAAACGCAGCTATCTAACAGAACGGTTGTCAATGTGTGCACTCAACTTCCAGAGTTAAACCCGTGTGTGGATTCAGCAGTCTGCAGAGACTTTCTCTGCAGAGTCCCAAAACAGGCGTTTTCAGCCCATTACCGGCATATGGAAGAAACAGCAGTAAGCACAGGGAAATATCTGCTTCTAAATCCAAAACGCAGCTATCTAACAGAACGGTTGTCAATGTGTGCACTCAACTTCCAGAGTTAAACCCGTGTGTGGATTCAGCAGTCTGCAAACACTTTCTCTGCAGAGTCCCAAAACAGGCGTTTTCAGCCCATTACCGGCATATGGAAGAAACAGCAGTAAGCACAGGGAAATATCTGCTTCTAAATCCAAAACGCAGCTATCTAACAGAACGGTTGTCAATGTGTGCACTCAACTTCCAGAGTTAAACCCGTGTGTGGATTCAGCAGTCTGCAAACACTTTCTCTGCAGAGTCCCAAAACAGGCGTTTTCAGCCCATTACCGGCATATGGAACAAACAGCAGTAAGCACAGGGAAATATCTGCTTCTAAATCCAAAACGCAGCTATCTAACAGAACGGTTGTCAATGTGTGCACTCAACTTCCAGAGTTAAACCCGTGTGTGGATTCAGCAGTCTGCAGAGACTTTCTCTGCAGAGTCCCAAAACAGGCGTTTTCAGCCCATTACCGGCATATGGAAGAAACAGCAGTAAGCACAGGGAAATATCTGCTTCTAAATCCAAAACGCAGCTATCTAACAGAACGGTTGTCAATGTGTGCACTCAACTTCCAGAGTTAAACCCGTGTGTGGATTCAGCAGTCTGCAAACACTTTCTCTGCAGAGTCCCAAAACAGGCGTTTTCAGCCCATTACCGGCATATGGAAGAAACAGCAGTAAGCACAGGGAAATATCTGCTTCTAAATCCAAAACGCAGCTATCTAACAGAACGGTTGTCAATGTGTGCACTCAACTTCCAGAGTTAAACCCGTGTGTGGATTCAGCAGTCTGCAAACACTTTCTCTGCAGAGTCCCAAAACAGGCGTTTTCAGCCCATTACCGGCATATGGAAGAAACAGCAGTAAGCACAGGGAAATATCTGCTTCTAAATCCAAAACGCAGCTATCTAACAGAACGGTTGTCAATGTGTGCACTCAACTTCCAGAGTTAAACCCGTGTGTGGATTCAGCAGTCTGCAGAGATTTTCTCTGCAGAGTCCCAAAACAGGCGTTTTCAGCCCATTACCGGCATATGGAAGAAACAGCAGTAAGCACAGGGAAATATCTGCTTCTAAATCCAAAACGCAGCTATCTAACAGAACGGTTGTCAATGTGTGCACTCAACTTCCAGAGTTAAACCGGTGTGTGGATTCAGCAATCTGCAGAGACTTTCTCTGCAGAGTCCCAAAATAGGCGTTTTCAGCCCATTACCGGCATATGGAAGAAACAGCAGTAAGCACAGGGAAATATCTGCTTCTAAATCCAAAACGCAGCTATCTAACAGAACGGTTGTCAATGTGTGCACTCAACTTCCAGAGTTAAACCCGTGTGTGGATTCAACAGTCTGCAAACACTTTTTCTGCAGAGTCCCAAAACAGGCGTTTTCAGCCCATTACCGGCATATGGAAGAAACAGCAGTAAGCACAGGGAAATATCTGCTTCTAAATCCAAAACGCAGCTATCTAACAGAACGGTTGTCAATGTGTGCACTCAACTTCCAGAGTTAAACCCGTGTGTGGATTCAGCAGTCTGCAAACACTTTCTCTTCAGAGTCCCAAAACAGGCGTTTTCAGCCCATTACCGGCATATGGAAGAAACAGCAGTAAGCACAGGGAAATATCTGCTTCTAAATCCAAAACGCAGCTATCTAACAGAACGGTTGTCAATGTGTGCACTCAACTTCCAGAGTTAAACCCGTGTGTGGATTCAGCAGTCTGCAGAGACTTTCTCTGCAGAGTCCCAAAACAGGCGTTTTCAGCCCATTACCGGCATATGGAAGAAACAGCAGTAAGCACAGGGAAATATCTGCTTCTAAATCCAAAACGCAGCTATCTAACAGAACGGTTGTCAATGTGTGCACTCAACTTCCAGAGTTAAACCCGTGTGTGGATTCAGCAGTCTGCAAACACTTTCTCTGCAGAGTCCCAAAACAGGCGTTTTCAGCCCATTACCGGCATATGGAAGAAACAGCAGTAAGCACAGGGAAATATCTGCTTCTAAATCCAAAACGCAGCTATCTAACAGAACGGTTGTCAATGTGTGCACTCAACTTCCAGAGTTAAACCCGTGTGTGGATTCAGCAGCCTGCAGAGACTTTCTCTGCAGATTCCCAAAACAGGCGTTTTCAGCCCATTACCGGCATATGGAAGAAACAGCAGTAAGCACAGGGAAATATCTGCTTCTAAATCCAAAACGCAGCTGTCTAAGAGAACGGTTGTCAATGTGTGCACTCAACTTCCAGAGTTAAACCCGTGTGTGGATTCAGCAGTCTGCAAACACTTTCTCTGCAGAGTCCCAAAACAGGCGTTTTCAGCCCATTACCGGCATATGGAAGAAACAGCAGTAAGCACAGGGAAATATCTGCTTCTAAATCCAAAACGCAGCTATCTAACAGAACGGTTGTCAATGTGTGCACTCAACTTCCAGAGTTAAACCCGTGTGTGGATTCAGCAGTCTGCAGAGACTTTCTCTGCAGAGTCCCAAAACAGGCGTTTTCAGCCCATTACCGGCATATAGAAGAAACAGCAGTAAGCACAGGGAAATATCTGCTTCTAAATCCAAAACGCAGCTATCTAACAGAACGGTTGTCAATGTGTGCACTCAACTTCCAGAGTTAAACCCGTGTGTGGATTCAGCAGTCTGCAAACACTTTCTCTGCAGAGTCCCAAAACAGGCGTTTTCAGCCCATTACCGGCATATGGAAGAAACAGCAGTAAGCACAGGGAAATATCTGCTTCTAAATCCAAAACGCAGCTATCTAACAGAACGGTTGTCAATGTGTGCACTCAACTTCCAGAGTTAAAGCCGTGTGTGGATTCAGCAGTCTGCAAACACTTTCTCTGCAGAGTCCCAAAACAGGCGTTTTCAGCCCATTACCGGCATATGGAAGAAACAGCAGTAAGCACAGGGAAATATCTGCTTCTAAATCCAAAACGCAGCTATCTAACAGAACGGTTGTCAATGTGTGCACTCAACTTCCAGAGTTAAACCCGTGTGTGGATTCAGCAGTCTGCAAACACTTTCTCTGCAGAGTCCCAAAACAGGCGTTTTCAGCCCATTACCGGCATATGGAAGAAACAGCAGTAAGCACAGGGAAATATCTGCTTCTAAATCCAAAACGCAGCTATCTAACAGAACGGTTGTCAATGTGTGCACTCAACTTCCAGAGTTAAACCCGTGTGTGGATTCAGCAGTCTGCAGAGACTTTCTCTGCAGAGTCCCAAAACAGGCGTTTTCAGCCCATTACCGGCATATAGAAGAAACAGCAGTAAGCACAGGGAAATATCTGCTTCTAAATCCAAAACGCAGCTATCTAACAGAACGGTTGTCAATGTGTGCACTCAACTTCCAGAGTTAAACCCGTGTGTGGATTCAGCAGTCTGCAGAGACTTTCTCTGCAGAGTCCCAAAACAGGCGTTTTCAGCCCATTACCGGCATATGGAAGAAACAGCAGTAAGCACAGGGAAATATCTGCTTCTAAATCCAAAACGCAGCTATCTAACAGAACGGTTGTCAATGTGTGCACTCAACTTCCAGAGTTAAAGCCGTGTGTGGATTCAGCAGTCTGCAAACACTTTCTCTGCAGAGTCCCAAAACAGGCGTTTTCAGCCCATTACCGGCATATGGAAGAAACAGCAGTAAGCACAGGGAAATATCTGCTTCTAAATCCAAAACGCAGCTATCTAACAGAACGGTTGTCAACGTGTGCACACAACTTCCAGAGTTAAACCCGTGTGTGGATTCAGCAGTCTGCAAACACTTTCTCTGCAGAGTCCCAAAACAGGCGTTTTCAGCCCATTACCGGCATATGGAAGAAACAGCAGTAAGCACAGGGAAATATCTGCTTCTAAATCCAAAACGCAGCTATCTAACAGAACGGTTGTCAATGTGTGCACTCGACTTCCAGAGTTAAACCCGTGTGTGGATTCAGCAGTCTGCAAACACTTTCTCTGCAGAGTCCCAAAACAGGCGTTTTCAGCCCATTACCGGCATATGGAAGAAACAGCAGTAAGCACAGGGAAATATCTGCTTCTAAATCCAAAACGCAGCTATCTAACAGAACGGTTGTCAATGTGTGCACTCAACTTCCAGAGTTAAAGCCGTGTGTGGATTCAGCAGTCTGCAAACACTTTCTCTGCAGAGTCCCAAAACAGGCGTTTACAGCCCATTACCGGCATATGGAAGAAACAGCAGTAAGCATAGGGAAATATCTGCTTCTAAATCCAAAACGCAGTTATCTAACAGAACGGTTGTCAATGTGTGCACTCAACTTCCAGAGTTAAACCCGTGTGTGGATTCAGCAGTCTGCAAACACTTTCTCTGCAGAGTCCCAAAACAGGCGTTTTCAGCCCATTACCGGCATATGGAAGAAACAGCAGTAAGCACAGGGAAATATCTGCTTCTAAATCCAAAACGCAGCTATCTAACAGAACGGTTGTCAATGTGTGCACTCAACTTCCAGAGTTAAACCCGTGTGTGGATTCAGCAGTCTGCAGAGACTTTCTCTGCAGAGTCCCAAAACAGGCGTTTTCAGCCCATTACCGGCATATGGAAGAAACAGCAGTAAGCACAGGGAAATATCTGCTTCTAAATCCAAAACGCAGCTATCTAACAGAACGGTTGTCAATGTGTGCACTCAACTTCCAGAGTTAAACCCGTGTGTGGATTCAGCAGCCTGCAGAGACTTTCTCTGCAGAGTCCCAAAACAGGCGTTTTCAGCCTATTACCGGCATATGGAAGAAACAGCAGTAAGCACAGGGAAATATCTGCTTCTAAATCCAAAACGCAGCTATCTAACAGAACGGTTGTCAATGTGTGCACTCAAATTCCAGAGTTAAACCCGTGTGTGGATTCAGCAGTCTGCAAACACTTTCTCTGCAGAGTCCCAAAACAGGCGTTTTCAGCCCATTACCGGCATATGGAAGAAACAGCAGTAAGCACAGGGAAATATCTGCTTCTAAATCCAAAACGCAGCTATCTAACAGAACGGTTGTCAATGTGTGCACTCAACTTCCAGAGTTAAACCCGTGTGTGGATTCAGCAGCCTGCAGAGACTTTCTCTGCAGAGTCCCAAAACAGGCGTTTTCAGCCTATTACCGGCATATGGAAGAAACAGCAGTAAGCACAGGGAAATATCTGCTTCTAAATCCAAAACGCAGCTATCTAACAGAACGGTTGTCAATGTGTGCACTCAACTTCCAGAGTTAAACCCGTGTGTGGATTCAGCAGTCTGCAGAGACTTTCTCTGCAGAGTCCCAAAACAGGCGTTTTCAGCCCATTACCGGCATATGGAAGAAACAGCAGTAAGCACAGGGAAATATCTGCTTCTAAATCCAAAACGCAGCTATCTAACAGAACGGTTGTCAATGTGTGCACTCAACTTCCAGAGTTAAACCCGTGTGTGGATTCAGCAGTCTGCAGAGACTTTCTCTGCAGAGTCCCAAAACAGGCGTTTTCAGCCCATTACCGGCATATGGAAGAAACAGCAGTAAGCACAGGGAAATATCTGCTTCTAAATCCAAAACGCAGCTATCTAACAGAACGGTTGTCAATGTGTGCACTCAACTTCCAGAGTTAAACCCGTGTGTGGATTCAGCAGTCTGCAAACACTTTCTCTGCAGAGTCCCAAAACAGGCGTTTTCAGCCCATTACCGGCATATGGAAGAAACAGCAGTAAGCACAGGGAAATATCTGCTTCTAAATCCAAAACGCAGCTATCTAACAGAACGGTTGTCAATGTGTGCACTCAACTTCCAGAGTTAAACCCGTGTGTGGATTCAGCAGTCTGCAAACACTTTCTCTGCAGAGTCCCAAAACAGGCGTTTTCAGCCCATTACCGGCATATGGAAGAAACAGCAGTAAGCACAGGGAAATATCTGCTTCTAAATCCAAAACGCAGCTATCTAACAGAACGGTTGTCAATGTGTGCACTCAACTTCCAGAGTTAAACCCGTGTGTGGATTCAGCAGTCTGCAGAGACTTTCTCTGCAGAGTCCCAAAACAGGCGTTTTCAGCCCATTACCGGCATATGGAAGAAACAGCAGTAAGCACAGGGAAATATCTGCTTCTAAATCCAAAACGCAGCTATCTAACAGAACGGTTGTCAATGTGTGCACTCAACTTCCAGAGTTAAACCCGTGTGTGGATTCAGCAGTCTGCAAACACTTTCTCTGCAGAGTCCCAAAACAGGCGTTTTCAGCCCATTACCGGCATATGGAAGAAACAGCAGTAAGCACAGGGAAATATCTGCTTCTAAATCCAAAACGCAGCTATCTAACAGAACGGTTGTCAATGTGTGCACTCAACTTCCAGAGTTAAACCCGTGTGTGGATTCAGCAGTCTGCAAACACTTTCTCTGCAGAGTCCCAAAACAGGCGTTTTCAGCCCATTACCGGCATATGGAACAAACAGCAGTAAGCACAGGGAAATATCTGCTTCTAAATCCAAAACGCAGCTATCTAACAGAACGGTTGTCAATGTGTGCACTCAACTTCCAGAGTTAAACCCGTGTGTGGATTCAGCAGTCTGCAGAGACTTTCTCTGCAGAGTCCCAAAACAGGCGTTTTCAGCCCATTACCGGCATATGGAAGAAACAGCAGTAAGCACAGGGAAATATCTGCTTCTAAATCCAAAACGCAGCTATCTAACAGAACGGTTGTCAATGTGTGCACTCAACTTCCAGAGTTAAACCCGTGTGTGGATTCAGCAGTCTGCAAACACTTTCTCTGCAGAGTCCCAAAACAGGCGTTTTCAGCCCATTACCGGCATATGGAAGAAACAGCAGTAAGCACAGGGAAATATCTGCTTCTAAATCCAAAACGCAGCTATCTAACAGAACGGTTGTCAATGTGTGCACTCAACTTCCAGAGTTAAACCCGTGTGTGGATTCAGCAGTCTGCAAACACTTTCTCTGCAGAGTCCCAAAACAGGCGTTTTCAGCCCATTACCGGCATATGGAAGAAACAGCAGTAAGCATAGGGAAATATCTGCTTCTAAATCCAAAACGCAGTTATCTAACAGAACGGTTGTCAATGTGTGCACTCAACTTCCAGAGTTAAACCCGTGTGTGGATTCAGCAGTCTGCAAACACTTTCTCTGCAGAGTCCCAAAACAGGCGTTTTCAGCCCATTACCGGCATATGGAAGAAACAGCAGTAAGCACAGGGAAATATCTGCTTCTAAATCCAAAACGCAGCTATCTAACAGAACGGTTGTCAATGTGTGCACTCAACTTCCAGAGTTAAACCCGTGTGTGGATTCAGCAGTCTGCAGAGATTTTCTCTGCAGAGTCCCAAAACAGGCGTTTTCAGCCCATTACCGGCATATGGAAGAAACAGCAGTAAGCACAGGGAAATATCTGCTTCTAAATCCAAAACGCAGCTATCTAACAGAACGGTTGTCAATGTGTGCACTCAACTTCCAGAGTTAAACCGGTGTGTGGATTCAGCAATCTGCAGAGACTTTCTCTGCAGAGTCCCAAAACAGGCGTTTTCAGCCCATTACCGGCATATGGAAGAAACAGCAGTAAGCACAGGGAAATATCTGCTTCTAAATCCAAAACGCAGCTATCTAACAGAACGGTTGTCAATGTGTGCACTCAACTTCCAGAGTTAAACCCGTGTGTGGATTCAACAGTCTGCAAACACTTTTTCTGCAGAGTCCCAAAACAGGCGTTTTCAGCCCATTACCGGCATATGGAAGAAACAGCAGTAAGCACAGGGAAATATCTGCTTCTAAATCCAAAACGCAGCTATCTAACAGAACGGTTGTCAATGTGTGCAGTCAACTTCCAGAGTTAAACCCGTGTGTGGATTCAGCAGTCTGCAAACACTTTCTCTTCAGAGTCCCAAAACAGGCGTTTTCAGCCCATTACCGGCATATGGAAGAAACAGCAGTAAGCACAGGGAAATATCTGCTTCTAAATCCAAAACGCAGCTATCTAACAGAACGGTTGTCAATGTGTGCACTCAACTTCCAGAGTTAAACCCGTGTGTGGATTCAGCAGTCTGCAAACACTTTCTCTGCAGAGTCCCAAAACAGGCGTTTTCAGCCCATTACCGGCATATGGAAGAAACAGCAGTAAGCACAGGGAAATATCTGCTTCTAAATCCAAAACGCAGCTATCTAACAGAACGGTTGTCAATGTGTGCACTCAACTTCCAGAGTTAAACCCGTGTGTGGATTCAGCAGTCTGCAAACACTTTCTCTGCAGAGTCCCAAAACAGGCGTTTTCAGCCCATTACCGGCATATGGAAGAAACAGCAGTAAGCACAGGGAAATATCTGCTTCTAAATCCAAAACGCAGCTATCTAACAGAACGGTTGTCAATGTGTGCACTCAACTTCCAGAGTTAAACCCGTGTGTGGATTCAGCAGCCTGCAGAGACTTTCTCTGCAGATTCCCAAAACAGGCGTTTTCAGCCCATTACCGGCATATGGAAGAAACAGCAGTAAGCACAGGGGAAATATCTGCTTCTAAATCCAAAACGCAGCTGTCTAAGAGAACGGTTGTCAATGTGTGCACTCAACTTCCAGAGTTAAACCCGTGTGTGGATTCAGCAGTCTGCAAACACTTTCTCTGCAGAGTCCCAAAACAGGCGTTTTCAGCCCATTACCGGCATATGGAAGAAACAGCAGTAAGCACAGGGAAATATCTGCTTCTAAATCCAAAACGCAGCTATCTAACAGAACGGTTGTCAATGTGTGCACTCAACTTCCAGAGTTAAACCCGTGTGTGGATTCAGCAGTCTGCAGAGACTTTCTCTGCAGAGTCCCAAAACAGGCGTTTTCAGCCCATTACCGGCATATAGAAGAAACAGCAGTAAGCACAGGGAAATATCTGCTTCTAAATCCAAAACGCAGCTATCTAACAGAACGGTTGTCAATGTGTGCACTCAACTTCCAGAGTTAAACCCGTGTGTGGATTCAGCAGTCTGCAAACACTTTCTCTGCAGAGTCCCAAAACAGGCGTTTTCAGCCCATTACCGGCATATGGAAGAAACAGCAGTAAGCACAGGGAAATATCTGCTTCTAAATCCAAAACGCAGCTATCTAACAGAACGGTTGTCAATGTGTGCACTCAACTTCCAGAGTTAAAGCCGTGTGTGGATTCAGCAGTCTGCAAACACTTTCTCTGCAGAGTCCCAAAACAGGCGTTTTCAGCCCATTACCGGCATATGGAAGAAACAGCAGTAAGCACAGGGAAATATCTGCTTCTAAATCCAAAACGCAGCTATCTAACAGAACGGTTGTCAATGTGTGCACTCAACTTCCAGAGTTAAACCCGTGTGTGGATTCAGCAGTCTGCAAACACTTTCTCTGCAGAGTCCCAAAAACAGGCGTTTTCAGCCCATTACCGGCATATGGAAGAAACAGCAGTAAGCACAGGGAAATATCTGCTTCTAAATCCAAAACGCAGCTATCTAACAGAACGGTTGTCAATGTGTGCACTCAACTTCCAGAGTTAAACCCGTGTGTGGATTCAGCAGTCTGCAGAGACTTTCTCTGCAGAGTCCCAAAACAGGCGTTTTCAGCCCATTACCGGCATATAGAAGAAACAGCAGTAAGCACAGGGAAATATCTGCTTCTAAATCCAAAACGCAGCTATCTAACAGAACGGTTGTCAATGTGTGCACTCAACTTCCAGAGTTAAACCCGTGTGTGGATTCAGCAGTCTGCAGAGACTTTCTCTGCAGAGTCCCAAAACAGGCGTTTTCAGCCCATTACCGGCATATGGAAGAAACAGCAGTAAGCACAGGGAAATATCTGCTTCTAAATCCAAAACGCAGCTATCTAACAGAACGGTTGTCAATGTGTGCACTCAACTTCCAGAGTTAAAGCCGTGTGTGGATTCAGCAGTCTGCAAACACTTTCTCTGCAGAGTCCCAAAAACAGGCGTTTTCAGCCCATTACCGGCATATGGAAGAAACAGCAGTAAGCACAGGGAAATATCTGCTTCTAAATCCAAAACGCAGCTATCTAACAGAACGGTTGTCAACGTGTGCACACAACTTCCAGAGTTAAACCCGTGTGTGGATTCAGCAGTCTGCAAACACTTTCTCTGCAGAGTCCCAAAACAGGCGTTTTCAGCCCATTACCGGCATATGGAAGAAACAGCAGTAAGCACAGGGAAATATCTGCTTCTAAATCCAAAACGCAGCTATCTAACAGAACGGTTGTCAATGTGTGCACTCGACTTCCAGAGTTAAACCCGTGTGTGGATTCAGCAGTCTGCAAACACTTTCTCTGCAGAGTCCCAAAACAGGCGTTTTCAGCCCATTACCGGCATATGGAAGAAACAGCAGTAAGCACAGGGAAATATCTGCTTCTAAATCCAAAACGCAGCTATCTAACAGAACGGTTGTCAATGTGTGCACTCAACTTCCAGAGTTAAAGCCGTGTGTGGATTCAGCAGTCTGCAAACACTTTCTCTGCAGAGTCCCAAAACAGGCGTTTACAGCCCATTACCGGCATATGGAAGAAACAGCAGTAAGCATAGGGAAATATCTGCTTCTAAATCCAAAACGCAGTTATCTAACAGAACGGTTGTCAATGTGTGCACTCAACTTCCAGAGTTAAACCCGTGTGTGGATTCAGCAGTCTGCAAACACTTTCTCTGCAGAGTCCCAAAACAGGCGTTTTCAGCCCCATTACCGGCATATGGAAGAAACAGCAGTAAGCACAGGGAAATATCTGCTTCTAAATCCAAAACGCAGCTATCTAACAGAACGGTTGTCAATGTGTGCACTCAACTTCCAGAGTTAAACCCGTGTGTGGATTCAGCAGTCTGCAGAGACTTTCTCTGCAGAGTCCCAAAACAGGCGTTTTCAGCCCATTACCGGCATATGGAAGAAACAGCAGTAAGCACAGGGAAATATCTGCTTCTAAATCCAAAACGCAGCTATCTAACAGAACGGTTGTCAATGTGTGCACTCAACTTCCAGAGTTAAACCCGTGTGTGGATTCAGCAGCCTGCAGAGACTTTCTCTGCAGAGTCCCAAAACAGGCGTTTTCAGCCTATTACCGGCATATGGAAGAAACAGCAGTAAGCACAGGGAAATATCTGCTTCTAAATCCAAAACGCAGCTATCTAACAGAACGGTTGTCAATGTGTGCACTCAACTTCCAGAGTTAAACCCGTGTGTGGATTCAGCAGTCTGCAAACACTTTCTCTGCAGAGTCCCAAAACAGGCGTTTTCAGCCCATTACCGGCATATGGAAGAAACAGCAGTAAGCACAGGGAAATATCTGCTTCTAAATCCAAAACGCAGCTATCTAACAGAACGGTTGTCAATGTGTGCACTCAACTTCCAGAGTTAAACCCGTGTGTGGATTCAGCAGCCTGCAGAGACTTTCTCTGCAGAGTCCCAAAACAGGCGTTTTCAGCCTATTACCGGCATATGGAAGAAACAGCAGTAAGCACAGGGAAATATCTGCTTCTAAATCCAAAACGCAGCTATCTAACAGAACGGTTGTCAATGTGTGCACTCAACTTCCAGAGTTAAACCCGTGTGTGGATTCAGCAGTCTGCAGAGACTTTCTCTGCAGAGTCCCAAAACAGGCGTTTTCAGCCCATTACCGGCATATGGAAGAAACAGCAGTAAGCACAGGGAAATATCTGCTTCTAAATCCAAAACGCAGCTATCTAACAGAACGGTTGTCAATGTGTGCACTCAACTTCCAGAGTTAAACCCGTGTGTGGATTCAGCAGTCTGCAGAGACTTTCTCTGCAGAGTCCCAAAACAGGCGTTTTCAGCCCATTACCGGCATATGGAAGAAACAGCAGTAAGCACAGGGAAATATCTGCTTCTAAATCCAAAACGCAGCTATCTAACAGAACGGTTGTCAATGTGTGCACTCAACTTCCAGAGTTAAACCCGTGTGTGGATTCAGCAGTCTGCAAACACTTTCTCTGCAGAGTCCCAAAACAGGCGTTTTCAGCCCATTACCGGCATATGGAAGAAACAGCAGTAAGCACAGGGAAATATCTGCTTCTAAATCCAAAACGCAGCTATCTAACAGAACGGTTGTCAATGTGTGCACTCAACTTCCAGAGTTAAACCCGTGTGTGGATTCAGCAGTCTGCAAACACTTTCTCTGCAGAGTCCCAAAACAGGCGTTTTCAGCCCATTACCGGCATATGGAAGAAACAGCAGTAAGCACAGGGAAATATCTGCTTCTAAATCCAAAACGCAGCTATCTAACAGAACGGTTGTCAATGTGTGCACTCAACTTCCAGAGTTAAACCCGTGTGTGGATTCAGCAGTCTGCAGAGACTTTCTCTGCAGAGTCCCAAAACAGGCGTTTTCAGCCCATTACCGGCATATGGAAGAAACAGCAGTAAGCACAGGGAAATATCTGCTTCTAAATCCAAAACGCAGCTATCTAACAGAACGGTTGTCAATGTGTGCACTCAACTTCCAGAGTTAAACCCGTGTGTGGATTCAGCAGTCTGCAAACACTTTCTCTGCAGAGTCCCAAAACAGGCGTTTTCAGCCCATTACCGGCATATGGAAGAAACAGCAGTAAGCACAGGGAAATATCTGCTTCTAAATCCAAAACGCAGCTATCTAACAGAACGGTTGTCAATGTGTGCACTCAACTTCCAGAGTTAAACCCGTGTGTGGATTCAGCAGTCTGCAAACACTTTCTCTGCAGAGTCCCAAAACAGGCGTTTTCAGCCCATTACCGGCATATGGAACAAACAGCAGTAAGCACAGGGAAATATCTGCTTCTAAATCCAAAACGCAGCTATCTAACAGAACGGTTGTCAATGTGTGCACTCAACTTCCAGAGTTAAACCCGTGTGTGGATTCAGCAGTCTGCAGAGACTTTCTCTGCAGAGTCCCAAAACAGGCGTTTTCAGCCCATTACCGGCATATGGAAGAAACAGCAGTAAGCACAGGGAAATATCTGCTTCTAAATCCAAAACGCAGCTATCTAACAGAACGGTTGTCAATGTGTGCACTCAACTTCCAGAGTTAAACCCGTGTGTGGATTCAGCAGTCTGCAAACACTTTCTCTGCAGAGTCCCAAAACAGGCGTTTTCAGCCCATTACCGGCATATGGAAGAAACAGCAGTAAGCACAGGGAAATATCTGCTTCTAAATCCAAAACGCAGCTATCTAACAGAACGGTTGTCAATGTGTGCACTCAACTTCCAGAGTTAAACCCGTGTGTGGATTCAGCAGTCTGCAAACACTTTCTCTGCAGAGTCCCAAAACAGGCGTTTTCAGCCCATTACCGGCATATGGAAGAAACAGCAGTAAGCATAGGGAAATATCTGCTTCTAAATCCAAAACGCAGTTATCTAACAGAACGGTTGTCAATGTGTGCACTCAACTTCCAGAGTTAAACCCGTGTGTGGATTCAGCAGTCTGCAAACACTTTCTCTGCAGAGTCCCAAAACAGGCGTTTTCAGCCCATTACCGGCATATGGAAGAAACAGCAGTAAGCACAGGGAAATATCTGCTTCTAAATCCAAAACGCAGCTATCTAACAGAACGGTTGTCAATGTGTGCACTCAACTTCCAGAGTTAAACCCGTGTGTGGATTCAGCAGTCTGCAGAGATTTTCTCTGCAGAGTCCCAAAACAGGCGTTTTCAGCCCATTACCGGCATATGGAAGAAACAGCAGTAAGCACAGGGAAATATCTGCTTCTAAATCCAAAACGCAGCTATCTAACAGAACGGTTGTCAATGTGTGCACTCAACTTCCAGAGTTAAACCGGTGTGTGGATTCAGCAATCTGCAGAGACTTTCTCTGCAGAGTCCCAAAACAGGCGTTTTCAGCCCATTACCGGCATATGGAAGAAACAGCAGTAAGCACAGGGAAATATCTGCTTCTAAATCCAAAACGCAGCTATCTAACAGAACGGTTGTCAATGTGTGCACTCAACTTCCAGAGTTAAACCCGTGTGTGGATTCAACAGTCTGCAAACACTTTTTCTGCAGAGTCCCAAAACAGGCGTTTTCAGCCCATTACCGGCATATGGAAGAAACAGCAGTAAGCACAGGGAAATATCTGCTTCTAAATCCAAAACGCAGCTATCTAACAGAACGGTTGTCAATGTGTGCAGTCAACTTCCAGAGTTAAACCCGTGTGTGGATTCAGCAGTCTGCAAACACTTTCTCTTCAGAGTCCCAAAACAGGCGTTTTCAGCCCATTACCGGCATATGGAAGAAACAGCAGTAAGCACAGGGAAATATCTGCTTCTAAATCCAAAACGCAGCTATCTAACAGAACGGTTGTCAATGTGTGCACTCAACTTCCAGAGTTAAACCCGTGTGTGGATTCAGCAGTCTGCAAACACTTTCTCTGCAGAGTCCCAAAACAGGCGTTTTCAGCCCATTACCGGCATATGGAAGAAACAGCAGTAAGCACAGGGAAATATCTGCTTCTAAATCCAAAACGCAGCTATCTAACAGAACGGTTGTCAATGTGTGCACTCA